>NC_056746.1:806545427-806610427 GCF_019279795.1 Protopterus annectens
CTCAGGCCCCATTCCGGCAATGAGCAGGTTTCTTAATTAGTTGCTGTGCTCACACAGCTTTTTCACAATGTTAATCACTAATGTGCTTAATGCCACTTTGTGCCTGATAGGTAAAAAGCAACCAATTGGGTACAGTCACACAGCCACCATGATTCTGAATCCCAGGGTTGGTCAGACAAACTAGTACTGAGACTAAAAACCCAACATGATTTCACCTCACTTCCCTGCACAGCAACTCCTGTCTTCTCTTCTGCAAATTTCCCTTAAACCCCTAGTCAAACTTGCATAGCAACCAGGTAAAATAACAATATTACAACTAGTCTCACAGTAACTTCTTTTTGCAGCTTTAATTTCTGACACTTTGAGTTCTGAGTTTCTTGTTTGTGCTAATCAGACTTTCATTTTGTTTGCTGGTATTTATAACTGCTTCATGGAACTACTCTATCAAAAGCTGCACCAGTGGTTTAACTTAAAGAGTCAGTTGCAATGTGGTATTTTTAGATCGTGAAAGACATAAAAATTATTAACTGTGTGTAGAAAAACTGATACAGTTAGTGCACTTTTGTTATAATGTCACATAAACTGGAAGTTATCAGCTATTTTTTAAAACAATAACTGCTTGTGACTAATGTAATTTTCTTTTAGATTCTAACATACTTTTATACATTGTCCAAATAAAAGCTGGCTCAGGCGGATCCACAGTAAAACTACAATTTATTGAACTTTAATAAACACAAAATAAAAAAGATTTGCACTTTTGTTCACTTCTTATGAACTTCATCAGATAATACTTTACATCTGCCATGTTTAAAGACACACAAAACCAACCCCATTTGGTTAATCCATACGCACACCCTTCCTTAAAGCAGCGCATTCCTTTTAGCCAATATTCACCATACAAAAATATCTAAAATACATAAATATAGAACAACCATATAGGAACACCAAACGCATATCTAATAACAGGTCTAAAAAGCAAAATAGCCAATAAAAAGGGCAATAGAAATACTTAATTATTTATAAATACTTGAATGTTTAAAATGTTAAATACTTAAGCCAACAGCAACTAATATTCCCAGACATTTCCCATCCAAGTGCTAACCAGCCCCAACCCTGCTCAGCTTCCCCAATGAAATGAGAATAACTACAGTCAGGTTAACCTGGTTACTAGATGCATAAAATATATAAACATGTACATATAACTCATTTTCTCCTTAAGGTAATGGAATATAAATAAGTGTAAACTAGTTAAAATAAAAATTAAATGAAATTATTCCCTTTATCTGTTCAATACTTTAAGCTTTAAAATACCAGCAATAGAAATATAATCATTGGGTCCAGGCTATCTACTAGCATCCAATACCCTTTGCCATGAAATTTCATTCTTTTCTAGCATTAGGCTACTAGGTCCACCCCTATAGCCTAAACTGACCTGGTCAATAACTACATACTTAAAATGGTGTCCTGGAAAATCACAAACATGTTTAGCAAGGGCATTTGCCATAATGCATTTTTTGATATTATACTCGTGTTAAGAACTTGAAATATAAAATGCTTCAGTTAGAGAATGACTATTTTAAAGAATGTATTAAGCATAGAATAATGCCTAAAGTCCTTAGAACTTAGCAATATCCCATTGGGCTGGTGTTAAATTCACTTTGCATTTCGACTTGTTTAAGTTATTTGACCACTAGGGATGTGAATTCCTGGAGGTTTTGTTGAAGTACAATGCTAAGGAAATTGAGAAAATTCGTTCTGAACTTACAGTTTTAGACAAGAGTATTACAGGGGATAATGGCTATGGAATTTTTAAATATGAATATTGTCACATTTTTAATAGTACTGAGGTGCACATGAATTCATTACAGGCCAGTAAAATATGGAAATTAAGCAGAGGCATTAATGACTATGCGAATGAATTGCATATCATAAACCCTCCCATTCCCAAGCCTGGGGTTCTAAACAATTTGGTAATAGTGCACATACCAAAATTAACGAAAACCGCTATCAAATGAAGCCATCTATGGACCATGACAACATGAATGGTGATGGTAATAAATGTACAGGTGAGGGGCACGGGGAGGAACTAGCTGCTAACTTTTCCAGTTCACCTCCACCCCATACACCTTGGCCTAGGAGATCTGAAAGAATTACAGATAAAAGCAATGGTGGGAATGGTAGGGGGTTTTATCTACAATGACAAGAGCAGGGTTTTCGTGCGTCTCCAGGATTGAACTCATGGAGATCACATGCGGTGACCAAACCCTCATACCAGTAATGGGAAGTCTATCAATTACAGAGGAATTAATGGACTTACAGGAAGCTGAGTTTAATAAGGACAATGGAAGTAAGACTAAAACTTGATTGTTGTTTTTAATGATGAAAAAGATTTTAAAGTATTTAACTGTTCTAGTGTGGAAATTGATGGTATGGTTGCTAATGTGTTATCTAGGGGCATGACATTTGTGCCCTCCTCAAAGCCTAATGTTGCTACCATTTTAACTGATTGTAAGTTATTTCTCAGAAAGTTAAATTTTAAGGTCATGTTTGAGAATGGTATTAAACAACAGAAGGAATTTAATATTGCAATTGCATATAAGCCACCCCTACATCCGTTACTCTTAACTTATGAAAAGGTTTGTGAAATGGACTTTAGGGAGCTGATTTTTAACAAAAATAGGAGACCTAAGACTGTTTTTAACTTGAGTAAAGAAGAAATGGAGGTGTTGCAACTACTTAGAAGCCAGCATGTTATGAAACCAGATAAAAGGGATGGGGTTGTACTCAGTGATGTGGCAGTCTATAATGCTAAGGTTAGGTGCTTGCTTGAAACATATACGTATGAGGAAGTATCCTTAAATTAAGTAAATGGTGCTAATTTTAAAATGTATGCTAATTTGAATGATATGCTTATTGATAACTGGATTGGTATTGAATTATTCAATTATTTTTACCTTAGTAACCCCACTATACCAGTTATGTTTGGGGTACCTAAAATACATAAAAATTTGTATGATTCACCTTTACGCCCCATAGGTGATAGGAGAAACTTCATTACATCAGCATGTGCCAAGTATTTAGATACTAAACTTGAAGCAATATTTAGTGGATGAAGTAAGAATTTGTAGAGATTCCTGGGATTTTTTAGGTAAGGTAGACAGTATTAACTTTGACACTAATGATATTTTGGTCACCATAGATGTGAAGGATTTATATAGTGTAATACCTCAGGCATAGGGTATCCAATGGGTATGTGATTATTTGGAAGCTAAATGGGTACCCCAGTAGTATGTTAATTTAATAGAAGACCTATTGGAGCTGGTATTAAATAATAATTTCATCATTTTGTAGAATAAATATTATTTTCAAAAGAAAGGAGTGGCAATGGGTTCCCCTTGTGTTGCAGCTTTCGCAAATACTGTAATGGCACAATGGCAGCATAGGTTTTGGATGGGTCCCAGTTTTATAATTCTTTCCAGTTATATACCCAGTTTTTGGATAATATTTGTATCATCTGGAAGGGTACCAAGGAGGAATTGGATAATTTGTTATCTTATATTAATAATACAACTGAATTTTTGAAGTTTTACCATGAAATGGATCAAGAGAAAATAGCTTACTTAGATATTCTATTAGTTAAGGATACTTGTAACAAGAGGTATGTTTCCTGAATCCATCGGAAAAGTACCTATTCTAATATTTTTTTACACTTCTTTATTTCCCACCCCCACCATCAAAAAGAAACGTGGTCAAAAGGCAGCTAGTCTGAGCAGCTAGAATGGTATCACTGAAGGATGATTTTTTGGTGGAATGTCATGCAGTGGTGAGGATATTTGAGAGTAGAGGCTATCCAAGGGAGATCTTAAACGAATTATTAACCAAAGTTATTAGTAAGAGGGAATGTGGGTATTTTAAATCTATCCTAAGACCAGATAGAAATGGAGTGCTATCTCCTCTGAATATTGAATCCAGTAGTAGGGGACTACTTCCATCACCTGGTGCAGGTGTGGAGGGTATTGCTGAAGAAGGGATGAGTAGTGCTAAGAATAGTTATAAAACCAGTTTTATTACAACGTATTTTAGTGGAATCCAGACCTTGGAATTGATTCTTAATAAAAACTGGGGCATTTTAATGGAGAGTAATTTATTCCGAGTTAAAATAGGGGAACAACCTGTTGTGGTTTATCACAGAGGGAAAAATTTGAAATGTATCTTAGGAAGGAATATGCTGGAAGTAAAAGTAAATTTAATAAGGGCATCAACAAATGTGGTAGGTGCCATTGTTGTAAATGTGTCAAGGAAGGAGATGACTTCACGGTAACCAATTTAAGATATTTGGAAATTTTAATTGTGAATCTAAGGGGTAGTCTATTTGGCTCAATGTGAATTGTGCCCCTGTTTTTATGTAAGAAAGACAGACCACCAAGTGAAAGAATGTATTTACGAACATGAGTATAATATCAAAAAATGCATTATGGCAAATGCCCTTGCTAAACATGTTTGTGCTTTTCCAGGACACCATTTTAAGTATGTAGTTACTGACCAGGTCAGTTTAGGCTATGGGGTAGACCTAGTAGCCTACTACTGGAGAAGAATGAAATGTCATGGCAAATGGTATTGGATGCTAGTAGATGGCCTGGGCTCAATAAATATATTTCTATTGCTTGTATTTTAAAGCTTAAAGCACTGAACAAATAAAGTGAATAATTTTATTTAATTTTCATTTTAACTAGTTTAGACTTATTTATATTTAATTATACGCCATGACCTTAAGACGTATATGGGTTATATGTGCATGTTTATGTATTTCATGCCGCACGTAACCAGGTTAACCTGACTGTACTTGTTCTCATTTCATCTGGGAAGCAAAGCAGGGTCAGGCCTGGTTAGCACTTGGATGAGAAAATGTCTGGGAATATCAGTTGCTGTAGGCTTAAGCATTTAACATTTTAAAAATTCAAGTATTTATAAATAAGTATTTCTATTGCCCCTTTTATCAGCTATTTTGATTTTCAGGCCTGTTATTAGATATGAGTTGCATGTTTCTATATTGGTATTATGTATTTTATATGCTACATTTATATTTCAGATATTTTTGTATGGTGAATATTGGATAAAAGGAATATGCTCCTTTAAGGAAAGGGTATGTGTGTGTATGGACCAATGGGGTTGCTTTTGAGTGTATTTAAACAGGGCAAGCATGTATAGGATTATCTGATGAAGTTCATAAGAAGTGAATGAAAGTGCTAATCTTTTTTTGTGTGTGTGTGTTTATTAAAGTTCGATAAATTGTAGTTTTGCTGTGGATCTGCCTGAGCCAGCTTTTGTTTGGATTTTGTTTATATGTGGTCATACATTTTTACATTGACAGTTCTTTCCTTGTTCTTGCTTTATTAACCACCATACTGTATTAATGATGAACATTTATTTAGCTGGCTTGCTGTCTAAAATCCTGGAGTTTATCAGACATAGGGTTTCCTCTAGGACTAACTCTGTTGCTTTACTTTTCCCACTGCTGAGTTTTTGATTTTGTTAAATCACACTGTACAGCTGTGATAACAGTAAAAAATAAGTGTCTGTCTAGACTACCTTATTAGTATTACATATCTCTTTGGGATGTTTCTCCCATGCCTCTTCTGTAAGCCCTCCACCCACCCAAGTCATTGTGAAAGTCTCTGGTCTTACAGTATACTGCCATTCAGATAACCTGTTACATTTATGTAATTGATCCTTTTTTTAGTGTTTCACTTTATATTGATATCAGAAAGTATAACTCATCATTTAAGCAGGTCCTTTAAATCTCAGCAAAATAGAAACAAGTATCATTCTGCACCTACTGGAATTACTTCACACTTCAGCTTATTATATCACAATCATCATCTCCAAGATGGCTGCCATTTAGCAGGTGGTTACTGATGCCAAAAGTGTGGTTTAACTGCCAGGCCTTCACTGGTTTAACCATATCAAACTTTTCAGACAGAGTTATCTGACAGTTGGAGAGTCCCTCTTAACTGTCCAGATTTTTACAGAATGTCCAGATATTTCCCTCATATTTTTGGTCTTTTCCTCATAAATTTTGTGGGTTTCTGGCAAATTGTTGAGGACTAAAGTCAATGACATAAATTTGAGTTTCAGAATTCATACCCTTCAGAAAATGCATGCTAACACAAATCCAGGTATTCTAATAATTTTCTAAGTTTGTAAGAGCAATATTTAAAATCAAGCCCTATTCTGGGTCATTATCCCCCAATTATTTTAGGCTTCGTCCAGATTTCTTGCTCTGAGACGTTGAGAGCTATGGTAGAGACCAGTAGCCACCAACTGACAAATTAGCGTGCTACAAACCTGATTCACTGTTACTTTGTCCAATCATTTCTCATTGTGAACTCCTCTAGCACCATGCTAACCCACTGTAAATGTATACATTTTTTCTACTAAAACTTACATAAAATGTCCATTTTAAGCCCTCTCTTTGTCACAGAAGAGTAGAGCCCTGACTATGAGACAGGCAACTCAAATTCAGTCTGTGGCTCAGACACCTGCTGAAGCTGGTCAGGGGGAGAGAGAGAGAGAGAGAAGTGAAGGGTCTGTCTTGGTGGGTGGAGATGGTGCACATGTCTAGGGCACATGTGCTTCACTAATTTCCCCAGTGGAGAAGAGAGAGACGTGAATGATGTACTTATTGCTGGAAATGGGCTCATCACTTGTGGCGACAGTCCACTCTACATGCACTGTTTGCCCTCTGTAGGGATGGGGGGATGCTGACTGGGCATGTGCAACTTGTTACAGTTTTAAAAATGGAAAGCACTGGTTCCCACAAAGATGATGGCAACACTCCTGATACACTTCCTCTTACCAGAAGGGAAAGGAATATGCCATAGAGCTTACAACACAAGAGGAATGAGCGGGACAGATGAGGGTCAGAAAGAATGTCAATAGTCAGAGGGGAAACAAAGTAAAAAAAAGTAACAACAATGTTTATTGGGCAAAATGTGTCATCAAATAAATTAATTAATCTAGAGTATTGAAGCTCACATACGTTTATTGCAATCTGCATCAATCAGAGCAAATTTTGCACGCTTTAATAAAGTGTGAATTACTGTTTGAGATTCTCCTTGACTTTCTCAGTGTACACTAATAGTTGTTGCTTTTTTCATGTAAGAGTTAATACGTAACTGCAATAGCAGAAATCAAATGCAAAGCTGTTGCTTACACATATATAGATTTGTGGAGTTTATTATTTTTTTACTTCCTTTTGTAAGTTAAAACCAGCTACTGTGAATTTACTTCTTTTTATTCTTATGCCAGTGACATCAAAAACATCAGTTTCCATAAGACAGCATGGGAGAATTAAATGAAAAAGGTATGGCCGTGTTCTTAAAATAAATACTGTATATCTTAAACAAATATGGATTTGCAAAAGTAGTGCACATTTGTTAGGTCCACCTAGTGTGCACACGTACAATACAAACAAAAGTTCTTTTGTTCTCTGCTTTTAAAAAATTCTGCATTTGCAGGCCTGCCTTTAGTTAATACACAGTGAAAGTGATGGGATAAACAGCAGCTTGTTTTATGGAGAATTCATGCTGACTCAACACTTGCTGTAGTAATGAGAAATTATTCAATACTTGTGAACATATACATAAACTGTGCAGGCTAAAGCAGGCTGAAAGAAATCCATGAATTAATACTGTCTGCTTGACTTAATTAACCATGAAGTAGCCTTGACCATCCAAAGACTTTGTAGCTGAATTTGCATCTGAGGAGCTCCTCTCCTACTCATCACTATTCGCTGCATGTGCATCTGTCCATCAGTAGATCCCCTTTTATCACTAGACTTAGTCTGCAGCACTCAAATCTAAGTACTGGTTAAGTATCTTCTTTTATACTGTAATCCAAAAACTCCAAGGAAAGGGTGCCACAGAACCAGGAACCAATTAAACCTGCTGCTGCTTACACCTACAGGCTCGTGTTTTATTATTACCTTCTGCCTCTTTGGGTGCCTGTTGTGGTTTTATTGGTTCTTTTATACTGTCTTCCTCTCTTTCTCACCTTCTTTCTCTATCACTACAGTCATATTTTTATCGTGGTACACCGCAGCTGATCCCTACATTCCTGACTGGACAGATTGCTTCTTATGTGCATCTCGCGTTATCCTATAATTCATTTTTCCCTTCACAGAGGTTGGGGAATGGCATAATGATTAAGGTGTTTATCGGACAGATTGCTTCTTATGTGCATCTTGCTTTATCCTATAATTCATTTTTCCCTTCACAGGGGTTGGGGACTGGCATAATGATTAAGGTGTTTATCGGACAGATTGCTTCTTATGTGCATCTCGCTTTATCCTATAATTCATTTTTCCCTTCACAGGGGTTGGGGATTGGCATAATGATTAAGGTGTTTATTGGACAGATTGCTTCTTATGTGCATCTCGCTTTATCCTATAATTCATTTTTCCCTTCACAGGGGTTGGGGATTGGCATAATGATTAAGGTGTTTATCAGACAGATTGCTTCTTATGTGCATCTCGCTTTATCCTATAATTCATTTTTCCCTTCTCAGGGGTTGGGGATTGGCATAATGATTAAGGTGTTTATTGGACAGATTGCTTCTTATGTGCATCTCGCTTTATCCTATAATTCATTTTTCCCTTCACAGGGGTTGGGGATTGGCATAATGATTAAGATGTTTATCTAACAAATGCAAGGTACAGGGTTTGATTCTCATCAATGAGGGAAATTGACTAGACTTAAAATGGCCCACAAGGCCAGAAGAATTATAGAGTTGTAGGTTTGTATAATGGTTAAGGTGTTTACATAACAGACACAAGGTACATGATTTTACTCTCACCTTTAGGAAGCATGGCTATGCTTAAAAAGGTACTGTTGGGTCATTAGCCTAGTAATTACCTATGAACAGTATAAGTTCTGCTATCTCTCTTTTCACATTTTCTGCATTTTTGTAAAATGATAACTTTATTAATTATGTCCACATTAACATTAATAAACACATACAGAAAGACTAACTCTCATCTCTGTAACAAACTGTGACCTAGGCCTGTATGTGTTCAGATGTAAAACTAATGGAATTAGCAGCAGTCTCATGTCTCATCTCATAATCTGAATTTCTGAATACAAAATATTACATGATGTTAGAAGCAACTACAAATAAGTAATGTCATCAAATGTTTAAGAATGGCACAACTACAGCCTCTAAGAGATCTTTCTCTGAGGGGAAAATTTTCTGTGATTTGGAAATTATAGATCCTGAAATTCAATTTCTGCCTGACAGCAAGTGATTTATCTGAGAAGTCTGGAAAGGTACCTTGTGCTATGTTTCATGTATCTCAAAGGGTGAGAATTCTAGAAAGCTTATAAAAATTATTGGTTTTGAAAAAGAGAGAGACTACTGCCATGATAATACAGAATTTTCAGATTTAGAGGACCTACGAAATGAAAAAATATGCCATGGAATGAATTATTATGGATATTATAAATAAAGACATAGAAAACCTTCAGACACTAGATCCAACACAGTTTGGCTGGCCAAAGCAGCTGACACAATTCCCCATTAAGGCATTGTAGGCAAACTCACGAAACTAGAACTAAACCCCTATGCCAACCACTGGGTAGCCAAATAGATAGCCACAGACAGAAGGCAGGAAGTCAGGCTAGCAGACTCTACCGCCAACAAAAGATAAGTCACGAGTAGAGTCCCTCAGGGCTTGGTGATGAGGTTGCTCCTTTTTGCATCAGAAGTCAAAGCTAACATCAAAGATCACTGACTGACCAAGTGTGTGGGCAACTGCAAGCTTGGCGCAATCAAAAATCCACCAGGGACAATAATATCCTCCAACAGAGCTTGTCGCAAACTATTAATTGGTGCCAGAGACATGGTCTAACAATGAATGACAAAAAATGTATAATACTATCTTTTGGAAAGACAGCCACTCATAGGAATTACCACATCGACCATACATCCTTAAAAACACACCCAGTAGTTAGAGACTTGAGAACATCTGGAGACAGTGACTTGGCCTTTGATGATTATGACAATATTACTGTAAGGAAATCATTCTATATTGTGCAAGTTATGTGCAAGGGTATGGTATCCAGATCCAAATATGTCATTGCCCCAATGTACTCAGCCGTCATTAGGCCAGTCATTGAGTACAATGTTCCCTTCTATATGTTCCTGACCAAGGATATTCAACAAATGGAATTCCCCCAAAGGTTCCTCACAAAAAGTATACATGGCTTAATCCATATAGAATATGCTGACCACCTTAAAGCCCTATCTTTGTACTCTGTCTCCTACAGACTACTGAGAGGTGATCTATGCTAGGCTTATGATGCATCATCTGATCCAATACTTATGGACTACCTGCACATCTTCAAGTCTAACAGCATTAGAAATGTCCAGCTGAAGGGCCTAAACCTTGTTTGCAACATAAACAGAATATGTTGGAGGGATGGATATGTATCTCAGAGACTACCCCCTACTCTGCAAAAGGCTTCCCATCCATGTGAAGTACAATTCATCACTGACCATATTTAAATGCAACCTGGACCAATGGATGGGGAATCAGAAATTTACCCCTGGAATGGCACCTGTTTCTCTATTGGACAGAGACATTTTGTAAATGCTTCGCCACCTAAACCCAACTATATGCTTTTGGGTAATTTATCTTGTCATTTCCATATTGGAAAACACAGCTAGGCTTAAAATGGCAGGCTATTATCCTAATAATCACATATGAACCTATGGTCATATATAATTGCTAAGATAAGAAGAGAAAGGGTACAATAAATTTGGGTTTTGAGAGAGAGAGAGAGAAATGACTGCATACATGAAACAGAAGTTTCAGAATTATGGTGATACAATAAGAAGGGGAGCACAGCATGCATTGGAGTCCCAAGTACTCAAAGACTACTGTCTCAAAGCCAGAAACGTGAGTATCTTGTAGTTCAGGTAGGCTGCAGCTGTCACTCAAGCCAATATAAGTTCAGGCAAACAGCAGCCACAGCTTATTTGAACACATTATTTGAGTCTGAGCAAGGTAAGTGTGTCAGCCATGGTGAGGGAGTGGCAGGGGGTGAGACTGTGGATCAGGGCACCAGTTAAGGAGAGGCAGGGGGTGAGACTGTGGATCAGGGCGAGTCTATATCACATAATCAAAGTCTTATAACTTCGAACACGTAATGTTCAAAGTTACAAAACTTCAACTATGGCTAAAAAAAAAAAACAATGGAAAACAAAATAAACTGTTTTAAGCAGGGGGGCAAATGCCCCTGCACCCCCACCCCCCCTTACTTATATATACCAGCTCCGAGATCACATCCAATTGAACAAAATGAAACCCTCCGCTTATGGAGATTTCCATTAAAATGCTCGACCTTTTACAAATTCGAACTTATGATCTCGACCATATGAGGTTCGAACTTGTAAACGTTTGACTACGTGATAGGAACCCGATCAGGGAAACAGTTGGGAAGATAGTTTTATGTTTAATGAGTCTTGCAGTTAATGAGCAGATGGAGGATTTTAGGTTTAGGGAATGGGGGTTAGGGGTAGGGAGAAAGAAGGAAGTTTTAGGGGTAGGGGGCAAGAAGGAACTTGGTTATGGAACAGGAAGGGATTTTTTGGTATGTAAGTGAGAATAGAATTTTGGGATTAGAGTTAGGGTTCTGGTAGAGCTATGCAATGTTATAGGACTGGGTGTTGGGAGGTCTCAGTAGTTATGGGAAATCAAGTTAATGGGAGTTCGGGTACTTGCCTTTTCAAATGTGTTATGGGCTACTGGAATGTGAGCACATGCAGCAGATCCAATAAAAAGTAAAGCAGCTGTATTATTTTACAGTGTTGGTTATTATTGTCTTTTTGTATTATTTTAACCATGCATCATTGGTCACCTGGGCATTTTTTTAAAAGTGTTTTTTTATGTGTGTGTGTGTGTGTGTGTGTGTGTGTGTGTGTGTGTGTGTGTGTGTGTGTGTGTGTGTGTGTGTGTGTGTGTGTGTGTGTGTGTGTGTTGTATATATGCTCAAGAATTTAATAAACCTTCAAAGAGGGAGAATTTTTCACTTTACACATCTGAATATGTCATTTTAATTATGCCACGAATGAAGAATCCTTCTATTCTTGTCAACTAGGGATGTTGGTAAATTAAGATTGATGAGACACGGTTCAAGCTTTATCAATACAAGAATATGCAGATTTCTCAGGTTTTCATTTGATATTTCATGAGCATATGAACTGCATCAGAAACACAGCTGTATCTAAGCAGTTGTCAGTCTGGGCAGTCTTCTAATTGGCACCCTCCTCAAAAAAGTTTAGGAAAAATTTGAGGATAAAAAAGAAAGTCCTCCAGAGCTGAGGACTAACAAGGAGTCATTATGTTTCCACATAAATGATAGCGCTTTCAAAAACTGTGGAAAGAGCTATATTTACTAGCGCTATGATATGGTTTGTAAAACAAATGTGTGCAAGCATGCACACACACACACACACACACACACACACACACACACACACACACACACACACACACACACACACACACACAAGTATGCACGTGCGCAGACACACACACATGTGCACACACACACAAACACACACACAAACACACACACACACACACACATGCACGCACAAGCACACGCAAATGCACGCGCATGCACACACCCCTACACACACACGCACACACACACACACACACACACACACACACACACACACACACACACACACATACGCACACACCTAAACACACACACATGCACACACGCGCAAACACATACACCTAAACACACACACGTGCACACACGTACTCGCACACATGAGAACACACACACACACACACACACAGACACAGACACCCACATACCAGTCACATATGCATATACAGTGAAAACACTGCATTTAAGCAGCTGTGATCTTTTGTGGCTGTTTAAAGTGTTCCATTGCAGGTTTGTAACTTAAGTGCCGCAATTTATTTTCCACCCTACCAAACCTTTATGGGTGGTTTCTTAATAAAAAGCTTTATAAACTCTTTTGTTAGGAATATGCCTACATAATTTTACTGAATCCCTCACTGAAGTCAGTTGCAGAATTGTGTGGGGTGCATCCATATATTTTAATAGATGAGGACCCACACAAGCATTGAAGTGCATCCATTAAGGTCTACAGTTGCACTCACATGAATTTTGTTGTCATCGCCAAAGGTAAAGTTCAGTGAACATATCGGTGACATCATGTACAGAAATGTATTTTTATAAAGGATTCTACTTTAAACTTTTCACTGTAAAGCAGGCACCAATAAAAAGAAAATAGCAGATGGTGCTGTAGGCATCACATCCTGTAGTCCATAGGTTAGAAGTGAAACTGTGACAGAACACTTTCAATGACCAATTAGTGAAGACCTCTACAGTTGTGACTGCACCCCCAGCAGCTGCCGTTTAATTTCACCCTAGATTTGACTCTTGCCAGAAAGCTGTTGCAACATGATTCTGAGACTTGAAGGTGTTATCAACAATATTGATGATATACTAAAATGGGATGTGACCAAAGAAGAGCACAATAAATTAATGAATGCGTTAATGAAGAGACTGAGTATACAGTGATAAGCTCAACAGAATAAGTATAAAATCACAGTGACAGAGCTGACACATGGGTCTTGTTTTAACTTTAAAAGGCTTGAATCCACACGAAGAATAAGTCAGAGCAGTAGTATAAATGTTTTCCCCAGAAGACTGCGGTGGTGGTGCTGCGGTAGCATTGTCGCCTCACAGATAGATGTTGTCCTGTTCGATTCTCAGCTAGAGCATCTTCTGTGTGGAGACATGCGTGAATGGGCGTACCTTTGTTGAAGGTTGAGCGTCAGGGCTGGCAACTCGGCACATAAAAATCTAATGCCAATCATTAGCGGACCAGAGTTCGGCTGTGGCAACTCCTAACCGGGAAAAGCCGAAAGACACAACACAACAACTTGTGATGCCTTTACATAATATAGCTTTCAGAGTGCGTTCTGAATAAGTCAGAAATAAGAGTGGCCTTAAGAAATTGAATATACAAAGAAGAAGAATGATACAGAAGTACTTAGCAAAAAAGTGCTTCAAAAACTTAAATGGTTAATGACAGAAGGACCCATACTGAAATCTTTTCAGGTAAATAAATAAGCCACCCACATTACAAGTACATGCATGTCAGTATGGAAGTGGTGCTGTGATTTGGCAAGATGATAAACCAATTGAATGTGGGTACAGAGCCTTTAATGTCTATCAGAAATATATGTTCAGACAGAAAAAGAGCTGATAGTCATGGTACATGATCATAAAAGGTTCAGTATTCATATTTATGGCCACAGGACTGCTAATGGAAAGTGATTATAAGCCTTGGAAGAATATAGTTAAGAAGTGGTTGCAGAAGGCAGTTATAAGACTGAACACGTGCATTATTGCAGTGATTGCAAAAGTATTACATAGTGCGCAACATAAGTCAGGAAAAGAGATACATATAACAGATATGCTGAGCCTTTCATATTTGTCAAAATGTCAAGACAATTTGTTTGAATATGAAATGGAAGTTTACTGGGTAATTTTAAAGTTGCCTAAGACTAAAGTTAAATTAAAAAGAAAGTTTTAGCAATGTACTGAGATTAATCTTGAAATGTAAATGCTTTACGAAATAAGGATGGGAGGGGGTGAGGTTTATGGACTAAAACAAAGAGAGATAACACTCTCAATATCATCATTATCGTGATCATCAGTCCCTTTTTTCCCATTTTTTCTACATGGGGTCGGGGTATCGTGTTAACTGTCACCAACTCTCTTGATTTAGTGCCACATGCCTGACTGTCGCAGATCTTCTTTCGCACAATCCATCCACCTCTTTGCTGGATGTCTTCACTTCTTCTTACCTTCTTCCTGTCTGTCCCAAATCTTCACCACCAGACTATCTTCTGCTTTTCTACACATGTGCCCAAACCACCGTAGTCTGTTCTCTTTGATCTTTCCTGCAATTGGAGCTACTTTGACTTATGCTCTTATGTCCTCATTTCTTCATGGGTCCCACAGTGTGCATCTTACCACCTTTCTCAGGCACTTCATTTCCATCACCTTTAACTTCTTCAAGTGTTCTGCCTTTACTGTCCAGGTTTCTGTACCATACAGTAGTACCGGTCACACCACTGCCTTGTACACCTTACTTTTCAGCTTCTTTGGCATTCTTCTGTCATAGAATACACATGATACTCTATGCCAGTTGGCTGCAGACCCTCTAATTCTAGCTTTGACCTCTTCATTCAGACTATCCTTTTCCTCAACTACCACTCCCAGATACCTGAAGCTGTTTACCTGTTCCACTATCTTCCCTTCTATCTCTATTCAAGTCTATGATTGCCCAGTTGGACTGTCTCCTCATCTCTAGCTTCTTCTCAAGTATTTGTCTCAGTGCAAACATTGGGTCAATTGTTCTGCATCCTGATCTGAATCCTGCTCATCTCCCATCTTACATTCTACTACTCTGTGTATCTGTTTATCAATCACCCTCTCCAGAACTTTCATGCAATGTGATAGGAGTTTTATGCCTCTGTACTGCCCACAGTTGTGGATGTCCCCTTTGATTTTGTACATTGGCACTAGTATGCTTATTCTCCAGTCATCTGTTATACACCTTTCTCTCCACACTATTAGTAGCCTCAGGAGCAATTTCTCCCCTATCTCACCCAGCATCTTTATCATATCTGCTGTGACCTAACCTGAGCCTGCTGCTTTCCCTGACTTCATCTTCCTTAGTGATGTTCTTACTTCTTCTAGGGTGGGATCCTCTTCTTCTCTCATTGTAGTCTGTTTCTGGGGCAGTACAGCTTCTGTGGGGTTTTCTTCATTCAGAAGCTGCTGGAAATACTCCTTCCATCTGCCTTTGATGTCCTCTGGACTGGTGAGCAGGTTGCTGCTCTCATCCTTATGAAGGGTGTCTGACTATCTTCTTTATCTTCCTGTCTTTGCCTTGCAACTTGATATAGTTTCTTTGCGCCCCTTAATGAGTCACTTTCTAGAAGTTGCTACAGTGCCTCCAATGCCCTATTCTTTGCTATTGCATCTTCTTTCTTAGCTTCTTTGTTAGCCAACCAGTAGTCCTTCCAAGCCTGGTTAGTATTTTCTGTCTCCCACTTCTTCCTGCGCTCCTTCTTTCTTTTGATGACTTCCTGGACTTCTGCATTCCACCACCAGCTTTCCTTATGTACCTTATTTCCATACCTGGCTCGGCCACATATCTTTTCTGTAGTCCTAACACATGCTGTTTTTAGGCACTGCCATTCTTCTTCAACTCCACCTATTTCTTCCTCTTCTTGGGGTGCTAGAGCCCTGAGTAATTCCTTGAACTGTTGTACTTTCTCTCCAGTCAACTTCCAGGTCTTGAGCCTGGTCTCTTTTGACCTTAGAGTCTTCTCTGACCACTGCTTGCAGCTGATTGTGGCAACTAGTGGTTTATGCTGTGGGCTGACTGTTTCACTGGGGATGACTTTGCAATCATGGATTCGACCTCAGTGCCTTTTCCTTACTAGGAGGAAATCCACCTGAGTTGCATGTTGACTACTCTTGTATGTGATCTTGTGACTGTCTCTCTTTCTGAACCATGTATTGGCTACTATCAAGCTATTTGCCAGACAGAAGTCTAGAATGGCTTCTCCTTCTTTATTCCTGTTGCCCCACCCATGTGGACCCAGGCAGTCCTCATATCCTGTTCTGTCTGTCCTGATATGTGCATTCAAGTCACCCATCAACACCAATTCATGTTGTCCTGCTTTATCTAGTAGATCCTGCAACTGCTGTCTAAATGCACTCTTTTCCTCACTATCACAACCCTGCTGTGGGGCATAGGCTGAGATTATGAATACTGCCCTATCATTACACTGGAGTCTGACTGCCATGAGTCTGTCATTAATTCTGATGATATCCCTTACTGCCTTCTGAAGCCTCACTCTCTCACCACAATTCCTACACCATTTCTAGCCTGCCCTCTACCTGAGTAGTAGACTCTGGATCCCAAGCCAAGTGGCTTGATGCACTGCCCTTCCACCTGATCTCTTGGATACAGAGGATGTCCAGCCTCTCCATATCATCATGTCATCCACTTCTAAACTGCATCCTGTCAGTGAACCTACATTAAGCATAGCAATTTTCAGTTCATGTTTGGCAGGTTGGTTGGTTTTATGTCCAGCTTTTGCTCAACAGAGCTATCTCAGGTAACCCAGGCTGGGCAACTAGACACCAGTCAGCCAGTAGGGCTGCTGGGCTTTATGGTGGGCACACTGACCAATAGAGGCACATATACCCCTCCCATCATTAGTAAGGGTCCACGGCATGGGTCAGAGTAGGCCAGGTCCTCAACCCACTTATCACCGGTAACTACCCATGCCCATTTTTGGCGACATTAGTCAACATGACCAAATTACCTAGTGCCATATTTTACACCATTGAGTGGTTAGCCCTGCCACGGCACACAGTCTGTGATCCATGTTCTCCTATCTTGAGAATATTGTGCATCACAATAGATGCCCAAAGCAGCTGGTCTGTACAGCTCTTCCCCTATAGGGCACCATGTAGAGTTTGTGCTGCTGCCCACAGCTCCATTCATTGGTGAATTTGAGATTGAAACACTCAGCATGTTTTTCAGACATGGGACAAACCCCACAGAGACACAGGGAGAACATGCAAACTCCAAACAGGCATTGGTCAGTGGTCAGGATCAAACCTTGTACCTTGTGCATGTGAGGCAAAGACCTTAACCACTAAGCCATATGGTCTTCACTAGAAATATCAAAGATGGATGTGAAGGTTATAAAGAAAGGCTACTGCTGGTGGTTAAGAACAGAAGAGGGATTCTAAGTGTATTGCCTGGTTGTTCAAGAGCTTTAAAATAAGATCAAGTATACTGGAGGCAAGTATAGAGGGAGAACAGGTGGCCACGGATGATGATAAGTTAAGTTTACTGTAACTATTATACTAATCTGGGATTCTACTACTCAGGTGGAGGGAAGATTAGTATAATAGTTACAGAATGGGATTCAGGTTACTGGCTAAAGTGCTTGCCACCCCTATAGTGCCTTTTTTAAGCAAGGTTAAACCGACAAAACATTCATAGATTCACTGTAACAGATACAACCATGCAAATTCTGAAGGTAATGCTACTCAATGCTAGAAGTCTAAACCTCAAAATGTACTCTCTCGAGGCACTCCTAAAAATGGAAAACATTGATATCTGTGCAGTAACTGAGACCTGGTTCAAGACTCCAGAGACCACCCCTGCAATAACAGGCTACAACTCTTACCACACTTTTCGGCCACCAAACCAAGACCAAAACACTAAAGGTGGAATAGTGTCCATATTCACCAAGGATATTCACACCTCCAGGCTAGTTGCCCAACACAATGCATCTGAAATTCTCCAGGTGCAACTAACACTAGGTAAGACTGCAATCCAAATTATAGCTTGCTACAGATCCCCCCATCATGCCCCAAGATTCTCACTACACCTTTCTGAACAAACTGGAAAATATTAAGATACAACAAAACACCCTAATACTGGGTGATTTCAACTACCCTGCCATTAACTGGGAAAACTACTCGGATACCAACACCTTTTCCCAATGGTTCTTGGAGTTCATAAATTCCAATGTCCTTGATCAACTAATCCATTGTCCCACCAGGGGCTCCAATATCCTAGACCTGGTCATTACCAACATGGGAGATAGATGCTCCACATCAGTGGTCACCCTCTCATTGGTCAGGTCTGACCATAAGCAAATCACCCCTGACATCCACATCCCACCCCACCCCAGTAAAGAAACCTCCGTAAAAAACTTCTTCAAAGCCAACTTCATGCTACTTAAGTCAGAAGTGACAAACTTCTTGGCACCCATGCAGACGGGAGCTGAAAGTTCGACTGCTGAATCCTACACAAAGGCACTGTACGAGCACATCCACTCATGCATGAATCGTGCCATCCCCAATAGAACCAAGA
Source organism: Protopterus annectens (assembly GCF_019279795.1). Classification (NCBI taxonomy): domain Eukaryota; kingdom Metazoa; phylum Chordata; order Ceratodontiformes; family Protopteridae; genus Protopterus; species Protopterus annectens. The sequence goes on from NC_056746.1 coordinate 806,564,457, forward strand.
CACTCTCCTCCAAAAAAGGAAGCCAATCTGGAGGTCCCATGCCATAAACAAACTGTGCAACAAAAGGAATAAACTGTTACAGAAAAGAGGAAAATCCCGGGATGCAAAAAACTCCCTTACCAGCCTCAGTAAGAAGCTGAGATCCTTCATAAAATCCTCCAAAGCTAGTTATGAAAATAAAATTACCAAAGATTCCAAAGACAACCACAAGGCATTCTATAGCTATGTCAAGAATCTAAATGGCAATGCTCAGATCTGCTCTGAGCTAAAACAGAATGGCATTAAATATATTAATCCCAAGGATATTGCCAATATTCTGGCAGATCAATTTAGTGCCAACTTCACCCCCCTCTCACCTCCTAAAGGGCCCATCCCAATACCAAAAGATTGCCAAATTCCAGTAATCACAGCCACACAGGTAAAACATGCACTCTCCAAAGCTTAGAATACAGCATCCGTGGGACCAGATGATATCCCGGGCTGTGTACTACATGAACTACAAAATGAACTGGCACCTCACCTAAATGTCATGTTTAATCATAGCCTCACCTCAGGCTTCTTGCCCACTGAGTGGCGCACAGCTACAGTTATCCCACTCCACAAGGGGGGGATCCACCTTGGATCCCAGGAGCTACCATCCCATCAGTCTGATGAGCCTGATCTACAAGGGCATAGAACGCATTATCATGGAATTTATAAACAAAGACATTGGCAACCTTCAAACACTGGACCCCACCCAGTTTGGGATCGTGAAGGGCTGATCTTATCTCCTGAACCTGATTTTTTTTGAATCAGTCTCCAGAGCTGTGGATGAGGGTAAGGCGGTCCACACAGCCTATCTGGACCTCAACATGGCCTTCAACACCATCCCCCACTCTGGAATCATAGATAAACTTACTAAGCTGGGCATAAATCCCTACATCACTCAATGGGTTGGCAACTGGCTTACTGACAGAACCCAGACTGTAAAAGTAGCCAACTCCATATCAAACTCCAGACAAGTGACAAGTGGAGTACTTCGGGGCTCAGACCTGGGACCGCTCTTGTTTGGCATCTACTTCTCTGAAGTACTGGCCAACACTAAGGGACTCTGGCTAACAAAGTTCACCGATGACTGCAAACTGGGAGCCATTATTGAATCCTCAAATGATGTGGATATTCTACAAAAGGGCATTGCAGAAACAGATGCTTGGTGCCAGAGCCATGGGCTCAAGCTTAATGCCAAGAAATGTATAGTTATCCTCTTTGGGAAAAACCATGTACCCATGAATTACCAGATATGTGGCAGTACACTAAACACGAAAGTGTAATGAGAGACTTGGGGACACAGGTGGACAGTGGTCTCACCTTCAATAACCACATTCCCACAACAGTCAGGAAATCCTTCTATGTGGCACACCTTATCACTAAGGGTTTTTCATCCAGAAAAAAGGAGGTCATTGTCCCACTGTACTCATCCCTCATTAGACCCATTATAGAGTACAATGCCCTGTTTGGCATGTACCTCACAAGACATCTGCAACAGCTGGAAAGGCCGCAGAAATACCTCACTAAAAGAATTACAGGCCTAAAATAGATGCCCTATGCTGACCGTCTAAAAAACTCCAGCTATACTCTGTGGCATATTGTCTACTCAGAGGCGATCTCTGCTTAACATACAAGGCCATGTCAAACCCTGAGCTGTTGGACATGCTCCACTTAAAGAAATCCCAATCCCTCAGAGCCACATGCTCCAGGGATCTAAACCTTGTCATCACAATGAACAAAACATGCTGGAGGGATAGGTTCCTGACCCAGAGACTCCCCATACTCTGGAATAGACAGCCCATACATGTCAAGCAGAGTGCCTCCTTGGCCCTCTTCAAAAGGAACCTTGATGATTGGATGGGAGCTAGGAAATTCACCCCAGGGATCACATCAGTCACCCTGCTAGACAAAGGTCCAGGGAAGTAAATATTGTGGGAAGAATTATCCGGGGAATTGTTTGTCTAGGCTTGTATAGGCCCTAGGGCCGATAGCCTAGTACCAACCTATGAACCTATGAACCTGTAATCTTTATAGAGGCCCTTCTGTGTGTAGCAGCTTGGACTTGGACTATGTTACAGTGAAGAATGAAAGGCTCTCAGAGTCAGAAAGAGAGATTTTAAATTATTCCTTCACCTCTGTTGAAATAACCCAAGCCACTGTATGCCTTAAACATCATAAAGTTCTGTGAATGGCTTTCCAGTGGAATTCTGTAAATAGGGAGGGATCAGATGAGGATGATTTTGGAGAAGGTGTTTAACACTGAGGATATAGGCTTAGTTAAAGGGTCTGACCATAATCAGGCAATTATATCTGCAATCCCAAAAACTGAAAAAGGGGATTCCCACTGCTGGGGACTTTTACTCCATCTCTCTCATAAATCTAGATTCTAAGATTTTTGCTAAGCTGCCAGCCAGCAGATTCCACCAAATACTTCCTAAGCTAATTCAAACAGGTCAAAATGGGTTTGTAAAAGGGAAAGAAGGTAAAGACAATTGGTGGGAAGGAATAACTTTCCTGCACAGATACTGGCAACTGAGTAGTATGGCAGGAATAGTTTTGTTTGGTGTAAGGAAGGCATTTGACTCTGTGGTCTGGGACTTTCTATTTCAAGTTTTCCAGGAAGGGATTGTGGATCTCATCTCTTAAGGTGGATTAAAAGACATTATTATTCCCCAACATTACGAGTGCAAATTAATGGGGAGTTCTCACAGCCAGGAATAACTGGCAAGGAAATCAGGCAAGGGTGAACTCTGTCCCCCTGTCTTTTTATATTAGCCATGGAAGAATTGTTGTACATGATCAGAAAAAGTTTGGACTTAGTAGGATACTGACGAGAGTAGTTAGGTCTTTTTAATGTTTGCAGATGATTGTATTTAATTAAGTACTAATTTGTCTGAATTTTTTTCTGTGGCCCTAAATAAGATCAGGGCATTTGAGAAAGCTTTGGGGTTAGAGTGTAATCTCATATAGATAGCACTGCTTAAATATGGAAGAGCTAGCCATGAGTTATACAAAGTCTGCATTTAAGGTGTTAATGAAGCCATGTATTTAGGGCTAAAAGCAAGGGAGTCATCTACCAAGATGCTGGAAACAAACTCTTGAATACTAAGGACAAGAGTAGACAGCTTTCTATCAAAATGACTAGCTTTCGAACCACAGCTGACAAATTACATGCTGTTCAGACTACATTACCCACAATTTGTGTTTTATTAGGAATATCTTTACCCCTCACACTCACCCCAGTCTGACTGAGCTTCAAACTCTTATCAACAATGCCATTTTAGGAATGAATTGCAAAAGAATATCAGCATCCTTTACTTACATGCCCAAGTTTTATGGGAGAATCGCTGTCCCTCATTTAACTATTTTTGTGTTAGCTTTTCAGTTAAACTATCTCATCCTGTGAGTGGGGCAGATAGAGTCCAACAATATTAGGGATGAAGAGCTGTTAGATGAACACCTATTACATATCCCCCAGGATTAAATGTATATAAACTGTATCTGTGTGGAATAAACTTGAGTAAATGGCCCACGCATTTGATATGGCCCCACCCAGAAATCAAAAGAGCAATTACCAGAAAAATGAGACACAAATTGTTAGCTAAAGGAATATGGAAGTGGAATCAAATGTCAGATCTGTGTGGAGTAAACTCGGGTAAACGGCCCACACATTTGATATGGCCCCATCCAGAAATCAAAATGGCAATTACCAGAAAAATGAGACAAAAAAATGTTAGCTAAAGGAATAAGGAAGTGGAATCAAATTTCAGTCCTCTCCCCAACATGGTCAGTAAGGTCATTAGAGGAATTAGACTGGTTGTTTAACATACACAAGCAAGACTGGTTCACATATGATCAAATCAAAGTGTGGGACAAATGTATTTATCACCCACAGCGTACTATGAACGTTCTTACTTGGAATAAATGGAAGGGTGTTAAAAGTGGTTTAGCTGGACTGTTTTATAGGGATTTATGGCACAACAAAGTAATGACCCTCAAACATCTAATGCACACTACATGGCAAATTCAGGAGATGGCCAGGCTGACCAAGACACAATACAGTTAAGTGTGGAAGGCTTCATATAGTCGCAAATGATGGCCTAAGTTTTACTACCAACAATTCAGAATCCTCTTTAAGTGGTATATTACTGCCAGTAGAAAATGGTGAACAGGACTGTCATTGAACAATGTTTGTTTGTGTCTTTCGGCTTTTCCCAGTTAGGGGTCGCCACAGTGGAACTCCGGTCCGCTAATGATTGGCAGTAGAGTTTTATGTGCTGGCTTGCCGGGCCTAACGCACAACCTTCAATGAAGGAACGCCCGTTCACGCATGTCGTCACACAGAAGACGCTGTAACTGAGAATCGAATGGGCAACGTCTAACTGTGAGGCGACAACGCTACCGCAGCACCACCACATTGATCAATAAATGTTGGAAATGTGATCAGTACAATGCAGATAATCTTCATATGTTTTGGGGATGCTTGAAAATTAGGGAGTATTGGATTACTCCCTCCAGAAGCTAAGGGAACTATATGGCTTTGTTCACATCCTAGAAAGGGAATTTTGGATTTCTGAGATCCCATCTAAGGGCAGAAGTATGCCTTCACCCACTATTGAGATCTGTTGGGTGTTGACAGTGGTGGACCAAGGCAACCTCTTTGATCTACCACTTTGAGGCCACTCTGTGCAAAAGTCTCAATTATATAATGTACTCTTTTTAAACAGGTGAGTATAACACAGAGGTTCCCTGCTAATTGGCAGCAGTTCCTGGAAAGGTATGATATTGATGTTCAAGTTTAAGAAGATGGTAAAGGTGAAAAATTAATTTGTGTATTTAAATACAATCTCAGGATCAGGAATTCTTTGTTACATCTACACCTGTCTTGCATCATTCATATCGAATTGCATATTTCTGTTCTGTGGTAATTATAAATAATGCATATAGTTAAATATATTTGTCTTGATTTTAATGTTGTGGTTATCAAATTTTGATCTCTTTCTTTCTTTCTTTCTTTTCTTTTTTTTTTAAATAATAGTAATATTAGAAATTGTATGTATATGTCTGACACATGCAACAATTGGAATGCCCACAGACATAACTTACTACAAGGCCTAAAAAACATGTCCTACATGGGCCAACTCAAAACAGTGTCACTATACTTGATATTCTACAGACTGCTAAGAAGTGCCCTGTGTCTGTCATATAAGGCATGTTCTGACCTATTAGTGATGGATTTACTCCACATCACAAAGTCAAATGGCAGCAGAAATACTCAGTCTAGGGATCTAAACTTATTATGCAACAGTAGAAGAACAGTTTGAAGGGACAGGTGTATTTTGTAGAGGATACTGCTGCTATCGAACAGACTCCCCATCCACATAAAACAAAGTTCATCTCTGTTCATTTTCAAGTGGAACTTACATATATGAATGGGAAACAGAAAATGTACACCAGGACTGCCTCCTGTACAACAGATGGACAGATGCAGCTCGTAAGTGCTTTACCCCATGCATGGATCCCCTCAAATTATCTATGGTATAATCCCAGTTATTCTCATTAAGGGTAATATATAACTATTGGTCATAGGATGGATAAGGCCAGTCTATAACCAAATGGGAAAGATTATTTCAAGCATAAAAAAGGAAATTGGCTAGGCTTAAAATGGCCCACAAGGGCAGCTAGCCTACTACTTACCTGTGAACCTAGTCAAAAAAATAAATAAATAATTATGAGATGTTCACCGTATAAGAAATCTGCTGTGAAGAAGGAATTGCACACATATGTGTCATTTAAAGAAGATTTTTTAATAATAGATTTTTGTTTGTTACTTCATAGGTACAAATATAAGACACACCTGTGCAGTCCAATAGGTACAGCATTTTTGCTATCACATACAATCTAAACAATCGTAAATCTATGAGTAATCTGCTTTCAAAAGTATGCATTGAAGGATTCTTGTATTGTCATTCTATCTTCCCATCTCTTCATGTAATTCTTGCATCCCCCTTTCCAGTTTGATGCCATGCAGCTTTTTATTTCTTCTTCCTCTTTGGTTTCTGTCCAAGCTAAATAGTGTTTCATCTATTTTCTGTTTTAACCCTAGTTCGTCTTCCATTTTCCTATTGTTTGTTCATATATCTCCTTCACCCATTTGCATTCCAACATCACGTGTATAAGCCCTGCTGCCTCTTGGTCACAATTCCATCTCCTAGCATTATGAGTTCCTCTCTATCTGTGGAATGTTGCATGCATAGAACCATCTGTGAATTATTTTCAACTGACCATGCCAGGTCAAACTATCTTCAGTGAATCACTACTAATGTGTTTCTTTGCACGTTTTCTAATTACAAAACCATCTTTCCTCTCTCTCTTTTTCAGTCTCTCTCTCTTCCTTCTCTACGTTACTCTCCACATTTCTTTCTCTTATCTTTTGTCTATGTCCTTATAGATAATACCCCTTCCCTTTACCTTTCTGTTCTCTCCATGTTCATATTGCTGCACTCTCTTTATTCCCACTTTGTCTTATGTCCCTTCTTATGTTGTCTACTGTTTTTCTTAAAGTTGTTTAAACTTTTTCTTTATCCACTCCATTCAGTTGCCTTCCCATAGTTTTCTTTCTATTTCTTCCCTTTTTCAGATCAATCCCATGACCAGTTCTCACTTACAGATCTCATTGCTTTCTATCCACCAACTCTCCTCCTCTCATCTCATTTCTCTTCATTCTTCTGAGTCCTAGATTTCTTCTTCTAGTCCTTCTGACCATTTCAATGACCCACTTGTTATAATTTCTTCAGATACCTTGCCATCATCTTGATTATATCCATCCTTTGTCCTCCAGCTTTCTCAATACCTTTCTCCTTCCTAAGTTTACCCATTCTAATTGTTTTCTGCACTTTCTATATTAACCGTGTTTCACATTGTATACTATTGTGCGTTTCTTGTTTCACATTGCATACTATTGTGCATTTCTTGTTTCACATTGTATACTATTGTGCGTTTCTTGTTTCACATTGTATATTATTGTGCGTTTCTTGTTTCACATTGTATACTACTGTGCATTTCTTGTTTCACATTGTATACTATTGTGCGTTTCTTGTTTCACATTGTATACTATTGTGCATTTCTTGTTTCACATTGTATACGATTGTGCGTTTCTTGTTTCACATTGTATACTATTGTGCGTTTCTTGTTTCACATTGTATACTATTGTGCGTTTCTTGTTTCACATTGCATACTATTGTGCATTTCTTGTTTCACATTGTATACTATTGTGCGTATCTTGTTTCACATTGTATACTATTGTGCATTTCTTGTTTCACATTGTATACTATTATGCGTTTCTTGTTTCACATTGTATACTATTGTGCGCATCTTGTTTCACATTGTATACTATTATGCGTTTCTTGTTTCACATTGTATACTATTGTGCGCATCTTGTTTCACATTGTATACTATTATGCGTTTCTTGTTTCACATTGTATACTATTGTGCGTTTCTTGTTTCACATTGTATACTATTGTGCATTTCTTGTTTCACATTGTATACTATTGTGCGTTTCTTGTTTCACATTGTATACTATTGTGCGTTTCTTGTTTCACATTGCATACTATTGTGCATTTCTTGTTTCACATTGTATACTATTGTGCATTTCTTGTTTCACATTGTATACTATTGTGCGTTTCTTGTTTCACATTGCATACTATTGTGCATTTCTTGTTTCACATTGTATACTATTGTGCATTTCTTGTTTCACATTGTATACTATTGTGCGTTTCTTGTTTCACATTGCATACTATTGTGCATTTCTTGTTTCACATTGTACACTATTGTGCGTTTCTTGTTTCACATTGTATACTATTGTGCGTTTCTTGTTTCACATCATATACTATTGTGCATTTCTTGTTTCACATCATATACTATTGTGCGTTTCTTGTTTCACATTGCATACTATTGTGCGTTTCTTGTTTCACATTGTATACTATTGTGCGTTTCTTGTTTCACATTGCATACTATTGTGCATTTCTTGTTTCACATCATATACTATTGTGCGTTTCTTGTTTCACATCATATACTATTGTGCGTTTCTTGTTTCACATCATATACTATTGTGCGTTTCTTGTTTCACATTGTATACTATTGTGCGTTTCTTGTTTCACATCATATACTGTTGTGCGTTTCTTGTTTCACATTGCATACTATTGTGCGTTTCTTGGAGTTTGAAGCCTTTCCTTCCTCCTCTTCCTTTCTGTTTCATCATTGCATCTCATCAGTCCCATTCTTCCAAATGAGTTTGATACATTTCTACTGGATGTATCTAAATTGTATTTCATTCCTTGTTATAGGAATGTGTCTCTGCAAGTATCCCATTTTTTCTTAGTCAGACTTTTACTAGGTCATCCTACCTGTCTTCCCCTTCTACCTTTGTATGTACCCCATCATCTCCTGTTTTAGTTTACAGCAGTTGTCTGGTTTTGTTTAAACCAATGAGTCACACACTTCCATGTCTAAATACTTGGCTCCTAATCTGTGGCCTTTTTCACCTTCCACTCTTCTCTTACTTCTGTCATAATTTTACTGTAACAGATTTAAGGTTACATTCCAGCCAAGCTGCTTTTTGAACCTTTACGGGTGGCCTGTTACTGCCTTCCCTGCTTTGTCTATGTTTTCCACCATCAGTGTTCGGTTGTTTGCAAATGGGCAGGAAATGCTTTTAACCCTCTATTTTTCTGTTTCCTTTTGGTCTACTCTAACTTGCCTCGTAACTTCCTGATTACTTGAAGAAAAACATTTGAGAACAGTGGACATCCCTGTTGCATTCTCTATAACTGTCTATTCACCAGTAGTGTCCAATAAGGGTTTTTATATATCACTGTCACCCATGATACAAATCTGTCCCCTGTTCTTGTTCTCTGCAGTGTCCTTAGGAAGTATCCTCATTCCACATATTAAATGATTTTATAATCTTATTTAATATCATCCTGGCCTTCTACTGCTTACCCTTTTCACACCATTCCTTATTAGGAGCATCTAGAAGTCAGCTGATGATCTGCCTCACACAAAGCATAATCACCCATTATGGATATAATCTGGCAGACACTGTTATGCATGATTCTGGCCCAAACATTCCTGCACTGCAAAATAGCCTACAGAACTATTTTAGCATTACTTGAAAACTAATTATCAAGTAATCAATCTGCAATTGATTTAACAACAAAGTGGGGTATGTATTTTAGCATTATACAAGAAATATAAAACCCTTAGTAAATAAATATTTACACTTCCAAAACTAACCTGATAAAGCAAGTCAATCACATGTCTTGCTTTAACAGTTTATAATTCATTCATCTTCAAATCACACGCAGAGATAATATGTTGCAAGGTTACACAACAGCTAATGGCGTGTGATTCTATAGCCAACCAATTAAGACACACAGCTAGAGCTGCTATTAAAAAACAATATTAGATTCCTAGATGTTAGTATACTGTTCCGCTAAATGTTTTAATTTCCTCCCCAAATACACATATGATACAAAGCTGGCTTTGTGGCAATTAAGAATAATGGTCTGGCAATGGCCCAAATAGCTCAGGTTCATCTAGTGGCCTGGGCACTAGAAGAGCCAGGTCTTGGAGGCTGGGAATGAGGGGGCAATGCTGTCTGTCTCATCCTGAGGGGGAGAGGTCATTCTAGTTAGCCAGTCTCTGTCAAGTAAGCAGAGGCTTGCAAGCAGTGAATATGACTTTAGACTGTGAATGTGGGCTTGGTCCTGCCAAGCTGGTGATGATAGTCCTCTGTGGGATGTGTTTGGAAGCAAGCACACATTGAGAGAAGGCATAGTCGGGCCTTCCATGGCAACACAGGTGCCTGTATCAGCCACCAAGGGGTAGGGATAGGGCCATAAGCGTAAAAATGACTGCTAAACTGATGGTTTCTGCAATTGGATGTTGTTTCATAAGGAACAAATGAGTCATTAATGACCTTTTCCTTGTGAGAAATGAATAGGCCAATGAATAGTGAAGAGGGCAGATGTTTATAAGGGACAAGAGACCAAAAAAGCACATGTATGATGCAAGTAACTGTAAACTCAGCATGTAGATTCATACATCTTTCTCAAATTTATTAATATTACTGCCGTATTCTTAAAAAGCCACACTGGCTACATGTAACTGCTTAAACTTGACTTTTTCTGCCATCACTAGAATTTAAGTTACTTCATAAAAGATGCTGCCCCTCCCTAGAAAGCAAATTTATTGTTCTATCCTCACTGAATGACCTCCACAAAGAAAATAATAAATCAGCGGCTCTGTATAGACCCATTTCCTCAAAGCAATAATTGAAAAGAGTTTCTCTAAAATGGTTCTTGCCAATTGGAATTGTTGTCCTAAGGAATTACATAAAAAGACAAGGTGGTCAAGATTTAGGAAAAAAGCTTCTTAAACATGTCAAAAAGCCATATATGAAGAAAGTAAAGATTCTTCCTTCTAAATATATACATAGTGCTTTTTATTTATAATCATGGTAGTTCTTAGTTCAGAAAAAATTCATAAGGAGACTAAGTACATGGGATTCAGGGAAAATCTTCTTGAACATCTGAAAAAGTCCTATACGTGCTCATGTTTTATTAACAAGGGATAATCCAGCCAGTCACTACCCACACCTAGGAAGGCAAGAAGCAGAATAGCTTAACTGTAAGCTAAATAAGTTAAGCATTAACTAAATAAGTTATTTACTCTAGTCATGTTGGAAGAAAGATAAATTGCTAACTTATAAATATGCACATAGTGCTTCTTAATATAACCTTGGTAACTTCTAGTAGCAATATTACTTCTACTTTTAGCATTATAATAGCATGGTTCAAATATGCAATCTGTTAAAAGTATTCTAATAATGTTAAAAGGTATACTGGTATTATAATAGTTGTTATATCTGACAATTCTCTTATAATATGTGAAACTATGTGTGTACGTCTCTGAGTGTGCACAAAGGGATAAGGCCTCAGGTTTAATTTCACTTAATGACTGGATGCAAAGAGACATTTTAATCTCAACTGAATTTTTTTCTGGTGGTGCTGTCCCCAGATATCATAGTTTGAATGATAGCATTAAATTATTTGAAAAGTAGCTTATTAAACTATGTTCACTGCAATTAAACAATGCATACCTCAAATGTTGTAATGAGGCGCTGTATGTTCCCAAGAGCTGGAGGACATTTATGTTCCCTAATGGTGTTGTTGAAGGACTGACTTTTTATCATGATTTGGTCTTAATGTTTGATTGCCATAGCACTGAACTCATGACTTTTTTAGTTAAAGACAATTTGCAACATACTGAATTGCGTAAGAAGGAAATTCAGGACTTGGATATGCATATTAAAAATTATTTATTATTTGATTATTATTATGATTTATATTACTCAGTTGACAAACATTGTGAATTTGTTAAGACTAAAAAGGAGAAAAAGATTTTAAGGGATATTAATGAATACCAGATTGGTTATATTTATCCACTACCTACAGAGACCAACTTTGTAACAATGAAAAAAACAAAAATTCTGAGTATGTTAGCCATAGGGATGATATTGATATTAATTGTTAAAGGAATTCTAGACTAAATCAGGATGAGACAAACCATTTAAGTGTGGATGACCCTTTAGAATGTCTTCCTTTTGGAGGTTGACTCATTTAGCGCGTTGAGAACCAGTTACCCACATGACCAGAGGGTACATATGTCTTCACCAAAGGTGGAGAGAGTCAGGGGAATGAGGAATAAGTTCAAATACAATTGCATGGTCCATACAGACAGACATGACTACCTCAGGAAGGGGCGCTGGGGGGATTAGGGTTACCTAGGGATATCCTTTCTGATACTGGTATTTCACACAATAGGATTCTTTATACCAAAGATGGTTTCAGTATTTTCAATTACAGTGGCTTTCAAGCTTCAGATATTCATTTTGATTTATTTCAGAGAGGTCTGACTTTTGTGCCTTGTGGTAAATTTGATTTAGTTGATAGTTTAACTGAACTTAAATTGTTTACTAGAAGGTTCAGTCTATTGCTTTTAATAAAAAATAAGGATACTAAAGGCAATGAATCTGACATTAGTAAGAAAAGTATTTTCAATCCACCTTTATATCCTTTGGTACATTTTTCTGAACAAAAATGTACTAAGGATATTTATTCTTATAGCAACAATAAGAACAGATTCAGGCAGCACAATTTGACATATGAGGAAAGGAATGCTTGGACACTCATAATTTCTGACAAATCATTATGTGTCATGAAACCCAACAAGATTGGTGGAATTGTTTTGATGGACACATTTGACTATTCTAGTAGAATGTTTAAGATATTATTTGAAACACATAGATATATTTCTGTGTCCCAGAATGCTGTTAATTTGGCCTACACTTTGATTTGTCTCTTGAAGAATTAGTATTGCAGAAAGTCATTTCCCCTAATGAATATAAAATTGTTGACATGTGAGAAACCTTACATACCTAAGATTTTTGGGATACCAAAGATTCATAACAACATTGAGGACCCCCCCACCTTAGACCAATAGTAGAGGCACGGGGTCAAAAAACATACCCTTAGCTACTTATATAGACAGAAAACTGATGCCTTATATGAACAAATTTCCACATCTTATTAAAGGCTCATGGGACTTTCTCATTAAATTTAAGGAACAGTATTTTAGCAATGATTGTATTTTTGTCACTATTGATGTGACTGATTTATTTTCAGTGAATCCACATAATATTTGTTTAGAATATTTTTCTGAGATTGTCTCCATTTTGGCATTTTGGGCAACAAGGCAGTCCATCTTGTGATTGAACTGATGGAAATACTTATGGGTGCTATTTGCGTAACCCATATATGCTAACCTGGTTATGCTCTCTTGGGAAAACAAATATATTTGTAAGTCCATATTTCACAATTGTTAGAAACTTTACGGTCATTTCCTTGATGATATTTTTCTTCTCTGGAATAGTACTTCTAAATTGCTTGAAGAATTTTTTAAATATATTAATTCCTCAACTGAATTTTTAAAAAATTACTTATCATTCTTTTACTAACAGATCAGTCATTTAGATGTTTTTCTGGAGAAAACAGAGGTGTGTGGTATCACTTCAAACATTTTCAGGAAACAACTTTTTCAAACTCATATTTACACTTTAACAGCGGTTATCCCTTATCTCAAAAAGGGGCCCTGTAAAAGGACATTGTAAGGCTGGCCAGGATGGTCTCAGATGACCCATGAGTTTGATATTCAGTGTGATATTTTGACACAAATGTTTTTTGATAGAGGTTATCCCCTAGTTTGGTCAACCAATTGAGGAATGATGTTAAAGTGGGGTGGTACCAAAGATGTAAATTACTTTTGGGGAGTGCTTCAAATCTTGGAGGTATAGCAAATACACAAACTGGCACTGATAACAAAGTAAATTCTTTCAACACAGTTTTTGTTCTGAAGTATCTTCCTGATGGCCAGGATATAATAAGAAATAAATGGAGCATTTTTAATTTTGACCAGAGGAAGTTAAAATTTTAGAGACTAGCCCACAATATGTATATAAAAAAGGAAGGAACTTTAAAAACAACTTTGGAAAACCAAAGGAAAATTTCACATTTATTGATATACCCCCTATAAGTATTAATATGAATAAATATGGACTTTGCAGTCAATGTTCCTACATATTGGTGGGCAGTACAGTTAAGATTTGTGAGAACATCATTCATTTAGCATGGAATAGCAATTGTAACCCCAAGGGGGTGGTCTACATTGGTTTATGTACAAATTGCAATGCATTTTATATAGGTACAACTGAAGGGGCCTTTCACAAAAGGATATGCAAGCATTATTACAACATCAGGAAATGCAATGAAAACAATGCTCTATGCAAGCATTCTAAGGCATGTCCTGGTCAGAATAATTTTAAATTTGCAGTACTGGAACAGGTTCATTTAAATCCTTGTGGAGGACCCTGGGAGACTCTAGTTGAATACAGAGAATTAAAGTGGCAGCTTAGACTAATGGCTGAAAGACCCCTGGTCTTAATGACTGTGCTTCTATAATTAGTGCCCTACAACTTAGGGCGGTTAAACTTTAAATCCAGGTCATATTTATTTAGAGTGTTAAAACATTATGTTTACTCACTTATTCATTTTTAAAGAGAATATGTATTTTAAAGCATTTTTCTTTTTTTTTCTTTTTCCCAAGGCAGTTCTAGCAAAACTGAGGAGGAGGACATTTATTATTGGGGAGGGGGGCTCTACAGTTTAAATGATGGACAAATAGTTTTAAAATATATGTGTACATACATTTTATAGTTATCATTTATTCAACTTTGTAATCATATCCAGTCTTGAACTGTTTAATCAAATTGATTTTAAGTGTGTACTATGGCTTTGAATAGCTGTGAATTGTTTGAAAAGGCTCTTAACAGTATAATGTTTTAATTAACTATGTAATTAATTGGTCAAGGAATCATGTGATTTTTTAAAAAATAATTTATATATTTAAGGACAATACTATACTGAATGTGTGGTTCTGATGAAGTATTTTACAATTTGAGGACAAAGGTGCTTAACCTGTTTGAATAAGCGATAGTTTTATGTTAAAACGTGGAGGTCATATAGTTCCTTTAGACTATCCCATGTTTGCAGGGTCATTTTTTGGTTTGTTTTTATTCCCTGCTGTGCTGCTTGTATGGGTTACTTAGTTCGAATATATGCATCTTGGTATTATAGACTGGCAACCTTTGGGTGCCACTAGGTAAGCTGTTGAAACCATCTGTACCACTGAGTTTGCAGCCAGTGCTACTGCTAAAGCAAAAGGACACTTCAAGTGTTAATGTACTTCAGGCTTCTTAAAGACATTGGGCAGGATTCACGAAGGCTTGCACGGAGTGTAAGAGACGTGTAAGACTCCATGAAAGCCTCGTGATCCAGGAACAGCCCGAAACTCTGTGTAAGAGACCAGCTAAAACGTCTCTTACACGGACTGGACGTGGATTTGCTAAATACCTCACTTGCAGCTGAAAGGCATGCAAATGAGGCAGAGTAGCGATCCACGAAGCAGAAAGCAGCCCGTGTAAGAGCCGTTTTAGCTGCAGAAATGTACTCAGTTGACAACTGAGTACGTTTCTGCAAAAATCACAATGGAGCCATGTCAGCTCCAAATAAAGGGTGCATATGTGTCAGGCAGCATGCCAATGGCCAAATATGTGGCCATTGGCAAGGTACCCCGATGCAAATATGAAAAATGATGTTTAAACGCAGCACAGCCCCGCGCAAACGGGTTGCGCTGTATAACACATAAAAATGAAGGTTATAAACCCACAAATGTGGGTTTTATGCAATACATGGATTTACAATACAGGGACCAGCAGACCAAAAACAATGTGGCCACCGTTTAGTGGTTGCTAAGGGGGGAAGCTGAGTCTAAGAGATGTAACTAAGCATTAGTACGCAATCTGATGTAAATGAGTGTTAGGATACTGAATTCCACAGTCACATAGCAAATGAGCACATTCTGAGTAGTGTAAGAGATACATAAGGGGGAGGAATAGAGTAGGAGATAGGTGACATCACAGGGGGGGAATGGTAGAAAGAAATGCAGTTCATTGGAGGTCACTGTTACATGACAGATGTCAGACACATATCATGGAAAGAGGAGTGCCACAACATAAGCATGGGAAAGTCAAGAAATGGAAGGTGTACACTGTTACTTACACCAAAGTTTCTTGTTGGGCGTGCATGCGCATGTGTGCATGCCATGAAGCATGAGTAGGACAGTGTGCATGCGTGTAAGGCAGACTGAGCATGTGGGAGCCTGTTGGCAGACTTGTAAGGCTGTTTGCGCTAGTGTGCTCGCGTGTAGAGCAGACTGAGCATGTGGGAGCCTGTTGGCAGACTTGTAAGACTGTTTGCGCTGGTGTGTGCGTGTTTTAACCCGAATAAGCAGATTCTGAACCGTGTAAGCATGTGCGCGTGTAAGCCACTGTGAGCGTGTTTCTGCTGGTATGCACGTTGCTACCCCCTGAGGAAACAGAAAGGAAAAAGGAAGCAACAGAATTAGTAGGAAGCTAGCAGGGAATACTGCTGGAGCTAGCAGGTGAAAACAATTAGAAGCAGGCAATTACACAGGCAGAATAGTAGCTCAGCCAAGCACTTAAAACACTGCAAACAGCAGTGCAGGATGTTTCTCTCAAGAGACACTGCAAGACAGGAGTAAGCTATTAGAAGTGAAAACTGAAAAAGCTGAACTCAGAGCAGAAATGCTAGGGGCTGCCATAGCTGCCACAAGGAGACATAGGCAACTTGCTGAGGGTGGTGACAATGCAGATGGTGCCAGACAACCCACAGTGAGGAGACGGAGAAGAGTGTACAGACCCAGGGTCACCTACCACGGGTTACATGAGCTAGAGATAGTAGAGTGCTATAGAGTGGACAGAGACCTCCTGCAGCAAATTGTCTTGCTGTGCAGGCCATGCCTCACACACAGAACCAACAGAGGGGAACCCATCCCAGTTGAAACCAAGGTATGTGTTTGCCTAAGAATACTAGCAACAGGTACCTTCCAGAGACAAACTGGTGATATGATGGGGATATCACAGGCATCAGCCTCCAGGGTACTGCACCAGTTCCTGGATGCCATGTCAGCACATGTCGGTGATCATGTATATTTCCCCAATGCCCATGAGGTATTGGCCAGCAATATGCGTCTCTTCCAGCAAATAGCGGAATGCCCTGAGGTAGTGGGTGCAATAGACTGCACGCACATACGCATCAAAGCACCAGCCGGTGAGCGGGGTAGGGCCTACATTAACCGCAAGGGCTTCCCCTCCATCAACTGCCAGGTCGTGTGTGATGCCCAGGGCATAATAATGAATGTGTGTGCTGGCTGCCCTGGGAGCTACCATGATTCCCATATCTAGCATTTGATGCAGCTGTACCAGACATTTGCCAATGGGGACATCCCACACGGACACCTAGTGTGGGATGCAGGTTATGCACTGGAGCCGTGGCTGATGACACCCATCAGAAATGCACACACACCTGAACAGAAACACCATAATGAGGCACACGCACAAACACGTAATGTAATAGAGCGTGTGTTTGGGCTGCTCAAGTCACGGTTCCGGTGTCTGGACACATCTGGTGGAGCCTTGCAGTACTTACCAACTACATGTACCCAAATTGTCATGGTATGTGCTATGCTACATAATATGATCTTGCGAAAACAGCTGCAGCAGGACCAGCATAGGGCCAGGCCAAACAGCCCCCCACCATTGCCAAGGCCATCACAGGCAGAGCATGAACCGGAGGAGGAGGAACAACCTGAGCATGCCCCAGTAGACAGAAGGAGGCATGCCCAGTATGCCCTGGCCTTGGCAAAGAGGCAACGCATAGCACATACACTGGCTCAGTAGGAACCCTGGGAATGATACCCCTCTCTGACTCACTCATATGATAACATGGATGCCTAAAATGACATAACCTGCTCTCAAACATGTACAGGGAGTGTAATATGTGCATCCGACAGAGGTAGCCCTGCAGCACCACCTGAGGCATGAATGCCATGTGTTAAGTAATGTAACACCATGTAGTATATGCACACTTGAGGACCCTGACTAACATCCTACCCTCACCAAGCATGATGCCACAATATGATGATGGGATGATCAATTGCAATAATTGGCTGAAGTATTGCAATTAGTCAAAGGGGATCCAATGTGTGCCAGCCTGGGATGACATGCTGAGCATGACATGATGCTCCACCTGCTAGGGGTGGCATGCACCTATCAGTCCAGGCCTCATGGATACTGGCAAAGGCTGTCATTACCCACAGCGTGCCCTGAATAGGTAAGGATCAAAACACAAACCCACCTCCATAGGTACCACAAGGGATAAGAACTTAGATGTAATGCTACCCAATGCCAGAAGTCTAAACAGCAAGATGCATGCAGTGTAAACTCACCCAGTATGGAGAATGTTGATATCTGTCCTGTAACAGAAAACTGGGTCAAGGCTCACAACAGCACCCTAACAATACCAGGTTACACCTCATACTGTGCTGTACAGCCTCAAAGCATGGAACAAGCTACAAAAGGAGGGTGACTAGCAATAATTGTCAAGGATAACCACACCCCCATGTTGGTACCACAACAAGAAGCAGCATGGACTAGCCATGGTCAAGTAACAGTGGCTAAAACTGCTTTCCAGTTTATAGCCTGCTACAGACTACCATCCTAACACCAGGAACTGCACCTGGCCTATGTTGGAATACATGAATATATCAAGCCCCCCAAACCACATTATATTGTTTGACTGAAAATACCCAGACATAGACTGGGAGCATTATACTAGCTCCAACACCCTAGGAGAAAAGTTCCTAGAATCCATAAACCAAAATGCCCAGGAACAACGTACCACTCCCACAAGAGGGGTAAGCATACTGGATGTGATAAGCAGCAACATGGGTACTGGATGGCAAGATGAGAAGTGTATTCCTCACTGGTAAGACCAGACCATAGAGTAATCACACTGGATATACACATCCTGACCACAGTCCCTGGCCAGAAAACCACAGTGAAAAACATGTGTAAAGCATAAGCTGCACCCCTCCAAACTGATGTGTAATCCATTAAAGGCCCTGTGCAGGTGCAAAATATAGGCCACACCTCAGAACCTGTTATACAGGCATTCCATGAACACAGCCAGGAATGCTTGGATTATGCAATCACAAATAACAACAAGACACAATGCCATACACGCAGGCATCTGGCATGCTAGACTCCAGCCATTAACAAACCATGCAAGAGAATGAGGAAGCTACGACATGACAGAGAAAACATAAAAAGGGAAGTAATCACTGATCAGTTGTATGGCAATAAAATATGTCCACACATACAATCCACTAAGGCCAGCTACAACAAGTTGAATCTCTGAATCCTGAGGCAATGTTATACCTGCCCCAAGTACACAGACAACCCTCAACTCCCCCCAAGAAATACAAATATATGTGAGAGATGCAACCATTTATCCAAACCAGAGGCTGAGCTCCCTCAACTCAGTACTGTCAAAACTAGTCAGGAGGAGAAGGTAACCACACACACCACAAACCCAGTCCCACATAGACCTATCACAACTGCAAACCAAACACATAAACACAGGAAAACATTCCCGGAGGCCCTAATTACAAACACACCACACCAACAGAGGCCTCCAAAGCAGACCCCCAAGCAACCACAACCTCCAAACATAGCACATGCAACACATAGTACACAAAGCTGGTGTGCCAAACAGTCACAGGCCAGAAGGAGAAACAACATGCCTGATACAGTTGTAATAGGTGACTCTATAGGCAGGCACACTGCTGTCCCGCTCATCAGACTGAACAAGGGAAAGGGTACAGTAAGCTTCCTGTAGGCTGCTACAATATGCCACATAACACAAGTATGCAGGTCACCCCAAAGCAAGTAGAAATATGATGCAGTCATTGTCCATGCTGGTGTGAATGACCTGAGATGTACCTCCCTGGACTACATGAAAAGAGACATAGATGAGCTTTCTGAGTATGTACTCCAGGCCGGTATGACACTGCCCATTTGCAGCATCCTACCCTCACCAAGAATTATGCCACAGTACAAACACAGAATGATCAGCTTTAACAGGTGGCACAATTACTGCTGTCATTCCAAGAGGATCTAATGTCTGTCTGCTTGGGATGTCATGCATGACAAGCCATGCTGCTGTTCCAGGGATGGCTTGCACCTGTTACCCCTGGGTGTCTGGATATTGGATAAGGCTTTTGCCACCTCCATAGAGCCTTACGTAGGCAAGGCTGAAAAGACTAACCCACCACCCTAGAAAACATAAGTGGTAAGAAACATAAGGGTAATGCTGACCAATGCCAGATGGAAACCGCAATATGCATGCTCCTGAGGCCCTCCCCAGTATGGAGAACATCGATGTCTGTGCAGTGACAGAAACCTGCTGCAAGCCTACTGACAGCACACCAGCACTACCAGGTTATACCTCATATCATGCATTATGGCCCCAAAACCTGGACCAAAACATAAAAGGAGGGGGAGTATCCATATTCAGCACAGACACCCATACGTCCAGGTAACTGACAATGCACGAAGCATCGGAGACCACCCATGTGCACCTAACCGTAGGCAAAACTGCTGTACAGTCTGTAGCATGCTACAGACCACACTCTCACACACAGGAACACCACCCAGATGTCCTGCCAGTGCGATGTGCATATCTGATCCTGAAGTAGGTGGCTGCAAATGCATATATATGCTATCCCCCACCTGACAGGTAGTACTAGATGTACATACCTCTGTAGAAATAATGATGTCAGCACCCTATAAATACTGCAGGTGCAGAGTAGATGCCCAGTAATTCGGATAGCGCGCTCTGCTAATGCATCTCCCTCATGTGTCATAATATATTTAGGTAGGGCTTTGAATCCTGCAAATGCTCAGTGTGGGTGAGTGGGATTGTTGTGTGTGCATGTCTGTGTGAGGGAAATGTCCCTTTTGGCAACTGGGAAAACACACTACAGGATGCACATTCCCCTTTCTAAACACTGATGATGTCAGCACCCTATAAGTACAGCAGGAGAAATGAAGCCTCCCAATAATCCAAATAGCGTGCTCTGCTAATGTGTCCATCTTGAGTGTCATAACATAGTTAGGTAGGGGTTTGAATCCTGCAAATGCCCAGTGTGGGTGGAGGGGGGTTAGTGTGTGTGCAAGTCTGTATGAACAAAATGTCCCTTTTGGCAACTAGGAGAACACACTACAGGATGCACATTCCCCTTTCTAAACACTGATGATTTCAGCACCCTATAAGTACAGCAGGAGAAGGAAAACCTGCCAGTAATGTGAATAGCACGCTCTGCTAATGCATCTGTCTCGAGTGTCATAACATAGTTAGGTAGGAGTTTGAATCCTGCAAATGCCCAGTGTGTGTGGAGGGGGGTTAGTATGTGTGCAAGTCTGTATGAAAGAAATGTCTCCTTTTGGCAACTAGGAGAACACACTACAGGATGCACATTCCCCTTTCTAAACACTGATGATGTCAGCACCCTATAAGTACAGCAGGAGAAGGAAAACCTCCCAGTAATTCGAATAGCGTGCTCCGCTAATGCGTCTCTCTCAAGTGTCGTAACATAGTTAGGTAGGGGTTTGAATCCTGCAAATAGCAAGTGTGTGGGTGAGGTGAATTTGTGTGTTTACAAGTCTGTATGAAAGATATGTGCTTTTTGGCAATTAGGAGAACACACTACATGATGAACATTACCCTTTCCAAACACTGATGATGTCAGTACCCTATAAGTACAGCTGGAGAAGAAAAAATGCCCAATAATTCAAATAGCATGCTCTGCTAATGCGTCTTTCTCAAGTGTCATAACATAGGTAGGGGTTCGAATCCTGTAAACGGCAAGTGTGTGTGTTTGGATGAGAGGAGTTTGTGTGTGTGTAATTCTATATGAAAGTTATGTGCTTTTTGGCAATCAGGAGAACACACTACATGATGCACATTACCCTTTCCAAACACTGATGATGTCAGCACCCTATAAGTACAGCAGGAGAAGGAAAACCTCCCAGTAATTTGAATAGTGTGATCCGCTAATGCATCTCTCTTAAGTGTCATAACATAGTTAGGTAGGGGTATGAATCCTGCAAATGGCAAGTGTGGGGGGGGGTAGTAGGGTGTGTGTAATTGCAAATGTGAGAGAACAGTTCCTTTTGGCAACTACTACAATACACCAAATGCTGCATATTCCCCCAGTAATCACAGGTGATGTCACCACACTATCAGTACAGCCAAACAGGGCTAATCGCCCAGTAGTGCAAATAGTGCGCTTCGCTACTGGGTCTATTACTACTGTCAGAGCTCAGATAGGTATGTTTTGGAAACCCACAACTGCCACGTGTGTTTGTGTCACACAAAATGCCCATGTGTGGGTTGTTGTTCATAACAATGCATGACATTGCTTAAACCAGCAATGGCAATGCACACATGATGTATGTGTATGACACATACACATATATACCTGTGACCTTCAATAGTTCCCATGTCTGACATGTGCTTCAAGTGAATAAATGGTATTTGCACTGCATAACATTATGACTGTGTCTTACTGTGCAGGGGCTGCATGCGGTATGTGTATATACAGTGTGAGTTGTATATGGTATCATCCTAACAGCGGGGGATACACATCTGGTCTGGGCCATATAGTCTACATGTAGTCGATGAACAGGTGCTGCATGTTCCCACCTGTTGTGGGAGTGGTAACATGTTGTTCCACTGCAATTCAGTGACTACATGCTGGGAACCTTTCAGCTAGTGTGTTGTTGCTACAGTAATGCTCACACACAATGTTCGGCTGGATGCAGTCCAGCCATATAAAGACATATCTAGAGACCGTCATATTCCCAGTGTTGTTAGGGAGGACAGGTGGGTTTCCTGTGTATGGGAGGGTTGTGTGTGCCAGGCTATGAACCAGAAGGCAGTCCAACACACTGTTAGCTGCACATGGATAGGCCCTGATGCTTTGTGCTGTGCCAACAACCTGGAGGTGTGTGCATCTGTGGTGCCTTGAGATACCTCCCCCCTGTTCATGTGTGGTACATGTGTAGGGGACGACAGGCATGGTATGAGGTATAACCTGGCAGTGATGGGTTGCACCTGTGAGCCGTGAATCAGGAATCTGTTACTGCACAGATATTGCAGTTTACCGTGCTGAGGACAGTGTCCAGTGCATGAATCTTGCGGTGTACACTGCTGGTGTTGTGTAGCATTACTGTTAGTGTCCTAACCTGTGTGATACCCACGGAGGTGGCTATGTAATCTGTGCCCTGCAGGAAAAGGCACTATGTGTGTATCAAGAGGCTTTGCCAATATACAATGGCCCATGGGTGACATGTGCAAGCTGCCCCTCGTAAATCATTGTGGCTTCCCTAGCATGTAAGCACATGCTGACAGCCATTGGATACCCTAGGAATGACATTGGAGATTGAGCAGAATGTAGAAATAGAACACCCTTCCTACATATTGTGGTAGCATACCTGGTGAGGGTATGAAGGCAACCAAGGTCAGGCTCATACCAGCCTGTGCCACATGCTGAGAGAGCCCTTCTATGTTCCCTATCATGTAGTCCAGGGAAGTACATCTCAGGTCATCCATAATGGCATGGACAATGACTGAGTCATATGTGTCCATGCCTCTGACTGACCTGTATGCATGTGTTATGTGGTGGACCATAGTGCCCCACGGGCATATCACTGTGACCCTCACTATGTACAGCCTGTTGAGTGGGACCCCACTGCACCAGCCAAGAGAGGTGCCTGACACATCTGTAGCAGGTGTGTTGTGTAGCCCTACAGGCTGTAAGTGTTTGGCACACGGGATGTGTGTGCCATGTGTGGCATGTGCTCTGTTCCGACTTATATGCCTGTGTGCCAGCTGTGGAGGTGTGTGATGCTGAGGCAGGATGCTATTCTGAGGCTCCAAGTATGCCCCAGTGTGTTCATGTGTTTGGATTGCTGTCAGTGCAGGTCTATGTCAGACTGGTATTGTAGTCACTGTAGTATGTCATGCCACCTGACAGGGTATGGCAGTACTGGGTTCAGAGTGCTCAGTCCCCAGATTGGCTATGTGGTTGCATCTCACACATGTGTTGTACGTTCCTGGCCAGGGGAGAGGGTTGACTGCATACATGTGGCAGCTGTGACATTGCCACATGACTCACATATACCACAACTAGACCATAGAGGTGATTCACAGGTTACCTTTGCACATGCTACCATAGTAGTGTGATTGCCATGGTGATTACCAACACATAGGGCCAATGGGGAACAACATACTGAAGGTGAGTATGTGTGGGGTACTGCTTCTGATTTCATAGCACTGGCATTTATGACTGCACACGTGGGCAAATGCCAGGTAAGTCATATGCAATGTGTCACAGGCAACGTACATGCGAACAGGACAGACAGTGACGTTCTGTCAAGTGAGACATTGACATACATATCGTACGCTATGCAAATGTCACTAGGAATCCACAGAAGCTCTGTAAATCTGCATTGCAGGTCGAATCAGTGTTCCAGGGAACCTCAAGCAAACATGCATGCAAACAAAGTTACAGTAAGCAGAGCTGGAAGTAGTCCATTGTACAACAAAGAAGGGGTACCACTGCCAGTAGGTAAAAGTGCAAATATGCAGGCACTATAAACATGTACCCAGGAATGCACAGCTCAGATGTCCATGGTAAAACTGATATTATTTAATATTTAATTTAATTTAAATTAAATTGGTACTGCACACATATCAACATGCGCAAACATCCACATTGCATAGTCGTTGTGGGCAACATGCCACCATTAGTGTACATGTCCATCATTGCGTATCACTACTTGCATTACCCTCTCCCCTGTGCTACCTATGTATGTGGCTACCAGTTGACATCCTTACCACCGGTATGCAATAATGTGCAGCTGTTACACTATGGTACTTACTATGGGTGTAGATAACAATTCAGGACAGTCATACAGTTACTGCATCAGGCATGCTGGGATATACACACAATCATATCAGCACACTGTACTGTTACCAACATGCTACTAGTAATACACTTCTATGTAGTCACCCTGTGCATCAGCAACATGTTAACCTGTTCCTGCACTGATGTTGGAGATCGCAGGAGGTAGCACAGTTTCATCATATGCACAGGGTGTGAACTAGGTATGCCTGAGTCTGCCACTGATACCACCAATTGACATGTATGTGTATGTGTGTTGGTGAGGGACAGCAGTACAGGGTGGGGCACTGTTGGTGCAGTGTGTGCATGTATATGGTAGCCCTAGGTGTTAACATTTCGCATTTGTGTATGCATGCACACAGTTCCACCTCATGGCTGCCATATACTGGAGTTTGTGGACAGCTACAGACTGCACCTGGCAGGTCATATAGATCAGTGTCTGTGGCCACGGACATGGTACCTGTGCCTGGCAGGGGTGCTATGGACCATATCCGGTACTAAGCCAGACTGGGTACTGTCATCAGAAGCGGGTGTTTGTTGACTGGACACAGGTCCCTGTTGGGACTGTCCAGAGCCACGTGCACGTGGTCTCCTGGGGCGGTCTGATGACAGCACAGACCCAGCATTGCTGGGGCTGCTGCTGGCACTATGGGGGCATCCGCGGGCCTGTTGTCGTCCGCTCCGACTGCCAGCTGCTGCTGTTGCTGGCATACGGCCACGTCGACGCTGCAACCGTCCACCATTGCCCTGGCTCATGGACATGTAGTTGTGAAACTGCTGTAATATGTCCCCACAACATCTGTCTATGACATCGGTGAAATTACGGATAGCATCCGCGATGTCACGCATACTGTCAGTCATGGATGTGCAACATGCTCTCAGCTCCCTCAGACCCTGTCTGGTGTACCTTTCCATACGTGACTGTGCCTGCATGACAGCCCAAAACATAGCTGAGGTTGACAGACCTCTTTGGGCACGTCTGCCAGAGGCAGTACGCCCACGGATGCTCCCACATGAACCCATGGACAACTGTCTGTGTGGTACCATCTCAGGACCCTGTCCATGGCTGCTGTGTGGGGAAGCATGTGCCACAGATACCACATTACCCTGGTCAATGCCCACTGTATCCTGTCCATCACCTAGGGACATTGGTGACATAGGATCTACTGGCAGGATGACTGTGCGCAATGATGTGGTTGACAGCTGTGTACTGTCAATTGGCTGACCAATGACGGACCCTGACACACCTTCCTGTGCCATTACACAGATATCATCATTATCAGTACCTGTGGCACCAGATTCAGGTTCCCTGCTGCAGGACACCAGAGCAGCACCAGAACCTGTGGGAGGAAGACAGGAAACACAGTTTACAATGTCTACACAATGTTACCAGTGATGCACACATGCACGCATGCACACGTGGACACATGCACACATGCACACATGCAC
This sequence comes from Protopterus annectens, assembly GCF_019279795.1. Taxonomy (NCBI): domain Eukaryota; kingdom Metazoa; phylum Chordata; order Ceratodontiformes; family Protopteridae; genus Protopterus; species Protopterus annectens. Next base: position 806,590,500 of record NC_056746.1, read on the forward strand.
ACATGCACACGTGGACACAGGCACACGTGGACATAGGCACACATGCACACATGCACACATGCACACGTGCACACATGCACATGCACACGCGCACACGTACACACGCACACGCACACATACACATGCACACATACACACATGCACACGTGACACACGCACATGCACACATGCACACCCCGCAGTATACACACAGAGCACTACTGAGTTACACTATTATTACTAGCACTATCAGGACTATTATAGGTATTGTTACAACACACTCACCAGCATGGATGGGCTGCCTTGCTGTAACACCGAAGGGACCTGCAGAAATGAGGGGATTAATGTCAGTGGGAACAACTGTGCCATTGATACTGCGTATGATACAGTTCAGTAATACACCAGTTGCCTTTCACATGTCAGCTGCTGATATTGGCAATATCACACCTGCACAATTATATACTATGTTGACAGCTACATACCAAGGACACACCTTACACATGCATAAACTAACAGTGTACAGAACAGTCAAGTGTCCATATGGATATTACCTGCATGCTCCATGTCGTGTTGCTGTGTGGCTCCAGCCTCCATCATAATGCAGGTGTGTTGCTGTTGATGTTCCTGGGCTGGAGCCACAACACTTAGGAGTAGCCCCTCCAGTCTGGTGAGGGGGGGGATGTGTGGCCACCCCACCTCCTGTGGCGACCTGTTGCCTGTGGATATCCGACGCATGCTGGCGGACATTTCTGATTAAATCACTGCAGTGATGTCGTATCTGCTCATATGTCCTATTATGCGTGCCAATGTCATTTACCCTACGGACAAGGTCTTGCCACAGTGCAGCCCTCTCCTGCTGATTCTGGCTGGTGCGGAAAAACAGTATGTCATAATCCCGCACCAGGCTCTGGTGTATCTCTTCATCTTCTGCAGCAGAGTAGGCAGGATTTCACTGACGCGCCATGTCCCTGAAAGAGAACACAAACAGGATATCAGCAAACTATGTCAGCAAAATATGGCACACATACTATACATGATACTCAACTGTAGTGATATACTACTACTCCCATATGTAGCACGTGTGTGTCTCTTGGTGGATACACATGTACCTGGCCAGATATCAATGCTCAGCCAACACCTGTGCAACAATACCTGCCACATTCCATACAATATAGTACCAAGCCCCATCAGTCAGCACACTGAGACAGGTCCAATGCACCACCTCACTCTGGGGGTTCATAACAAGGTACTGTATGTGGAAAGTCATCCACTAGTGTGATCTGGACACAAAATAATTGGCCTGGATATACATATCCCACCACCACCAGCACAGTAGACTACTTTGATATATATGTGAATAGACAGATTTTCACTTGTTAGGACTGAGATGGTATCCATGCAGCCCACTGGGCCAGTGGAAGCCACAACCCACAATGCTGACCCCTTTGCAAATGCTTCCCATGGACATCCCAAAGAATGCATGGAACATGCACACACAATTCTAACCCAGACCCTATGCACAAAGGTTAAGCATCCTGTCTGCTGGACCCCAGCCAAAGACAAATTGTATAACGATAGAAGGAGGCTACTGCAGGACAGAGCAGAATCACATAAAGGGAAGGCATCTGTGGTCGGCACTAGTAATAAGCTAAGTTCTCTCATAACAACATCCAAGGCCAACTCTGAGAGGGAAATGGCCAAGGACACTATAGATAACCACAATGCCTTCTTCAGTTTCGTTAGACACATGGACCAAAAGCCTCAGATATGCTCAGAGTTAGTACACAACTACATAAAATTCACTGAACCCACAGATATTGGCAACATTCTGGCAGACAGATTCAGTACAAATATCCCCCCTCCCTCTCCCCCAAAATAAGAAATACTTATCACAGCTGAATGTAACCTCCCTGTCATCTCAGATGTCCTGGTGAGGGCCGCCCTCAGCAAAGCAGAACACACAGCATCAATGTGACCTGATGGTATCCCTGGATGTGTGCTACGTGAACTCCAAGAGGAGCTACAACAGCATATAAAACTGATATTTACCCTTAGCCTTACTACGGGATATGTACCTGAACACTGGCATACAGCAACAGTGGTCCCACTCCACAAAGGAGGCACCTCTACTGACCATGGGAACTACCGCCTCATAAGCTTAACCAGCCTGGTCTGCAAAGCTATGGAAAGATTCATTATGGGACTCATATACAGTGATATTGGATACCTACAGACACTTGATCCCACCCAGTTTGCCTTTGTGAAGGGCTGATCCTGCCTTTTGAACCTGGTTGACTTTTTCAAAACAGTCACTACAGCCATTGATGAGGGCAAAGCAGTCCATACAGCCTACCTGGACTTGCCTAAGGCCTTCAACACAATACTCCACTCAGGCATCATAGACAAGCTCATCAGCTTAAATGTTAATACATATGTCACATGATGGGTTGCAAACTGGTTGAACAACAGAATCCATAAAGTCAGAATTGCGGGAGCCATGTCAGACTCAAAGCCAGTCACAACTGATATCCCACAGGGCTCTGTCCTAGGACCCCACTTGTTTGGCATTTACTTCTCAGATGTGAAAGCAAACATGGGCAGGTTGTGGATGACAAAGTTCCCAGATGACTGCGAACTAAGCACCATAGTCGTTACACCAGCTGACAGACACATCCTACAGACAGGCCTCACTGAAACGGACAACTGGTGCCAGAATCATGGCCTAACACTGAATGACATGTAATGTATCATCATCCCCTTTGGGTAAAACAACGTACACACAACTTATCACATAGACATGCATATAGATACAGACCAATAGCACATATGGAGGGTTCACAGTATGTAGACTATTAAATTGTTACTTTACATTACCTGTGTTTGTCGCAGCTGGTTGCATTACCGTTAGTGTAGGTTCCTGCTGCTGCTAGCCCAGCTTGATAGTGACACTGATGACAGCTTCAACTTAGTTTGTCTTAAGTGTGGTTTTTGTTTGTGTTTTTATTTTCTTTTTTTCTTTCTCTCTCTCTCTCTCTCTCTCTCTCTGCCTCCAGACGGTGCAATGAAAGTACAGGATGCTTTTGTAGGTATCTGCATATGTCCATGTGATGGCCTCTGCACCAATTGTAAGCCAGCATTTGCTAATTGCATGCAGCCAGTTGTGTACTGATTGCAGTTCTCACTGTGATTTCAGGACAGTGCTATAAAAGGGTATGTGAGATAGGCGTTGCCCTTTCAGATTGTAAGGGCGGGACCATGCTGGTATGCTGTGAACACGGTTCTGTGAGTGTAAAGGTTAGTATCTCTCTCATAATTCAGGCTGTGTTGTAGATTAGCATTTCTCCATTCATCTCTCCTGTTTCCTGTACTAAGTGTGTATGTACACTGACACCTACAACTATATATATATATATATATATATATATATATATACATATATTTATATATGTATAATAACTGACATTATTACCTACTAGCTACCAACTAGCATGGCTGTTTCTGTTCACACACTACTATTATAGAAATCCACTAGATTTGACAGTAAATATACATGACATTCTTTGTGTACTACACATCCTATATTCCATTTACATTCATTCCTACTATTACATGATATATTTATTGTAGCACAATGTTCTTATATAACAGTCGTGGCTTAGTGGTAAGTCATGTAGACTACTGTTTCCAAGGTCCTGGGTTCGGGACTGACAGTGAGATTTTATTTTGCTTTTGAACTGACTACAGGACCTGTCATTCAGAGTGACTAAGGCACTTTTAAGCAGTTGCAACTGGGTTAGCGCTGGTTTGCGCAGAGCTCCCGGATGCGCACTGGCGTTCAGCTCTTCACACACCCGCTTATAACCGCTTAACAGTGCTTACTCTGGCGCACACCCGCACTATTTTCTTTGAAAGAAATGAAAATGGGGAGGCAGGAAAGTGGTGAAAAAGGGGTCACAAAGAGGGTAAGACAGTAGGGAAACAAGCTTGGGTTTTGCAGGAGGGATGTAGGTAAGGCCCATAGCTGCCCATTTCTTCATCAGCAACAGCTGTGCATATGTTTGTAATTTGGTGTGACATTTGAAACCTTCCACCCCTGAGAGAGGTGTCAGGACAACAATAATACTTGTTGTACAGCCAATTGTAATTGACAGTTTCCATGTCCAGCAGACATTTGTGCGAAATGGGCAGCTATGTATGGGGCGTAATTTTTTTGTGGGTACAGAGTGCCCTTTTTTTTTTTTTTTTAGGTGAGAGTGGTATGTCAGGTAAAGGAAGTCGGTATAGCTGGGGAGGTAGGTTGGGTAGGTCAACAGACAAGACAAACAAGACGCATAAAGGGGCAGTGTATGACATGTGTGGGAGGGTTACACAATTGACGGGGATGGCTGTTTGGATATCCAGAGCCCATGGCAACAGTGGAACTGATATCCCCACCCATGGGCAGTTGCCACTGTACCTTCACTGCCCAGGATGGGGCTGTGCTGGGGGCTGTGTAGGCCGGGCAACAGGCATGCCCGTTAGTTGTGCCACCTGTGCCTCAAGCTGGCATAGGGGCCCAAGAACAGATTCCTGGATCTCCCTACGCACCACAGTCCGGATGCTACGGAGGGTGAGTGGTGGTTCTCCTCCGGCCACACTTGCAGAGGGGGGATGAGCCCCATCCCCTGCAGCGCTCCCACCCACAGGTGGCACAGGGCCACCGGAGGAGGGTCCGGACTGGGCACTACAGCCAGGTGCACTCGCCAGCTGAGGTGGGAGAGGTGGGTCCGCTGGAACCCGCCTTTCCTGTCATCCTATGTTTTGCATTATGTCATGACAGTTTGGGTTAGTAACATACAATACCATTCACAATTAGTTGTAACAGCATGCATTAATATTCCCATTAACCAAACACCCAGATATTCACACCATTGAACAGCGAGCATAACACATGCATAATTTGAACAGCAATACACAGTCCAACAATATGCAGGGTTGATCGATGGCAACAGGCCATCAGGTTTGGATGTATGAACAGGGCAGATGCATCAACGTACATGCAATTATGTATGACCCAACAGGACAAATGTCCAGGGGTGTTAATTGTGATTGCACATACCAATTTCACGTGGAATGGATTATATGTGGTTATAGGGTAGGGTGAAGAAAATATAATTAACACCTTCAAATACCAATACATATGCTGTACATTTCTAATAGCTGCAGATATATACACACTACAGTTGTACCTACAGTTTCCTATGTGATAACTACTTCAAGTTGGTGATAGGAATGTTACTGCTACATCAATATACATTTTCATTTTTATTCATACACGTTCATATCTGGCTTTGTTCAGCTACATCATCCTGCTACATTTGCTTTATATAGTTATAGACAACTGTGAATGTTTGGTATTTCAGACGATCATACTATCTGCATATTGCAGACTGAGAGCAACATATCCTGATTTTGGGATACACATTCCAGCTGCAGGAACATTTTGAACACATTTCGCAGTTTGGTTCTGCTTGTCACATTCATTTCATTCTGTACTAACTGCAGTATACTTTATTCAGGAGTTATTACTACTTTATTGGTGGATTCATAACTCTTTCTCACACTCTCTCACTTGTTTTAATTTTACAATTCAGGATGGTACTTACTTCTAGGCTTTATTGACATGGTTTACCTGTAGTTTTTGCAATCCTTTCCAACATTCTCACTTCTGTCATGTTTCAGTATTTCTACAGGGATATATTTCACACATGTGATTTGCTCATCTTCTGCAGCTGTACTTTTCAGCCTGCTGCAGGTTGTGTACAATCATATTAATGGTGGGGCAACTTTATTTCAGACTTTATTTCAGACATTTTCATTTTTCTGTTTGGATTACAGACTGCAACACACTTTTGTAATCAAGCAATACTTGCAAACACTCTTACACTGTTACTTGCACATTTTATTACTTAGTGACTACACTGCACTCTTTTGCTAACTGTCATACTTTTATATTTAATTACAGTTACAGGGAGAGGATTACTGACCTGCCTGGTGGCGCAACTGCACCAGCCTATCGCCATAGGCTCTGCGGTTCACAGAACGGACACCTGCAGCTGTAATATAAATAAAGTAATACTGGAATACACATCTCCATAATATCAGCTAGGTTAATTTCCTACATACATAATTAGATGTGACTTACTCAGTAGTGGGGCGTTGGGCATTTGCCGGGCCTCCTGGATCCAAAGGTTCAGTTGGTCCTGCTTACGTCTCTTCAGGACCGCGTGGTGGTGACGGACCTGCTCACCAGTCCTTGGAATCCCTGTGGCACTGGTGAGATCATGAGCCAACCGGTCCCATGCCTCAGCCCTATATGCTCCCCACAGGACCTGGCGCTGCATGAGTTGGGCCTCATGATTGTGGACAAGGAGCCAGACCATATATCTGTACTCCTCAACACCCCACCTCTGTGCTCGGAAGCAACTACCCTCACCTACTCCTGACATTCTGGCTGCAGGTTAGTTCTACAATCGGTTATGCTGTGTATTCCCGCCTATGGGGCTTATATATGCTGATTTTCCCGCACTTATCTGTGATTGGCCATTTTGGAATTGTATCAGCTTCACAAAACCTGCTTTGTCATGCTCCTCTTTCTATTCATTCCTATATATTTGCTATTACTGCATTTTAAGTACAGCTGTCATGGCTTAGTGGTTCAGTACCTTGACTATGGTGCATGGTATCCTGGGTTCAAAGCTGGCCACTGCTTTTTATATTTTATGACTGTCTAGACAGGCTAGGGGGTGTGTCTGTGTAAAGGCAGTTTTGTTACAGCTTGCTCAACGTTGCCCGTCAGTTAGCTTGTTGGCGCGGTGCGCAGCTCCGCGCAAATGGGTTAAGCTGGTTTACACCTCATTTGGCTGTCAGCACGCATATTACGCTCAACTCAGCCATGGGCACACAGTTTCAGCATGTTGAACCACTGCACCTGTTAAACCACTGCTCACCTTCGGGCACTGATTTTACACCTGTTAAACTACTGCTCACCTACGGGCAGATGCACTCACCTTGTTAAACTGTAGTGCAGCTATAGGCACATCTGGCATTTTTTAGTATTTTGTTATCTCACATTTCTTCAAAATAAATAGCCTATTTCATTACATTTTACATAAAATATAATTTTATATGTGTACATATATGTCAGGGACCTGTTTCATGCTTATTTCACTAAATATAAAACTTTATGTTGTGGGGGCTCGAACCATGACTGCCTGCTCTTCAGCCGACGTCTCTACCACTACGCTATTGCTTTTTGGTTTACTTTGCATAATTAGTTCTTATATTCTTTTCCACTTGTGGCTGAGCTACGGGCATGCCCACGCAAACTAGCGTACTCATGGGCAAACATCTTTTCAATTTAAAAAAATATATATAACATGTTCATTTATATATTTTATGTTCATAGTCTGTGGGGGCATGTGTTATGTTGTGTTTATTCACATTTCCATGGACTCTGTCGTGGGGGTTTACTTTCGGGACTTTTACTCTTCTGGGGGCATGTCCATTTGCAGGGCTTGGCCTACGGACACGCCCCCTACTGTCTTCCACGGACCGTGTAAGCCTTAGGTGTGATTCAGCATGCCCTCATGTATATGCATGACATGCTGACATCGCACAGTTTAACTGCAGCCTCTGTGTAAGCCTTGTAACTCTTACACGGAGGCTTCGTGAATCCTGCCCATTATATCTTGATATGTATGGGTTTCTTACCGACGGACAGTTTGATCTGGCTTTAATGCTTGGATTTCTGATTTTGATCCCCAACTTTTTAAAACTTTCTGTGCTCCTCTGTCCTGTTGAGTTGCTGACATTTTATTAGCAAAAGTACTCACCCTGCTGTTTAAACCTTTCCTAACCTCCATTGTCACTGTTTGTTTTTCTTGGGCTAATACCTCAGTCTGTGAGAGATTCCAACCCTGTTCCACTCACCCTACCCCAATTCCCATCCACTATCTATGTATCTAAATGTATACTGTACATATCCCCTACCCTTCTTCATTCCTATCCCTTCTTATTCTTATCAGCCTAACCAATCCCTGCTGCTACCTCATTGTCCAATAGCATTCACCCAAAAGCTTTCCAATCTTCTATCACCTTACCTCGACAGACATTCTTCTCTACTGTTCCTCATTTAATTTACTCTTTTGTATTGTTCAAACATTGCAGTCTATATTTTTTATTCTCCTTTTCCCCATTTACAATATTCACATCTTCTTCCTCAGGAAGTCCTTCAGTATTCCCTTTCCTTTCAGAATATTGACCCAAAATGTAATACCTACACGTCCACTTAATTATTCTCTTCCTAATACTTCTTCTAATTCAAAATTTCACCTTACAACACCATGGTTTAGTCAACGTTTCTCTAACTGACAATACTCTATTAAAATATTACCTTTCTGTATCCCCATAATAAGGGACCATCCAGCCTGGAATCTCCAACAAATCAATTCCACTCTCATCTCCCCCCTTACCTTCCTCCCTTCTCCTTTAACATCTTTTCCTTTTCATACAATTGTAATCTCTCATAGACCTTTCTATCTACCATGTTATACTTGTACATCTTTACAACACTGCTCTTCATTTTGTGTTACCTCACCTACCATGGTACTCTCACACTTTACTCATACTCACACACTAACAGCCATCCTAACTGTATTCAGGCTAAACCCCCGTCATATCTATTTCTTCAAATGTATTTAATGTCCAACCTATTTACCTTCTCAAATACAAAACAGCTAATCATTCAGTTTACTTCAGCATAACCTGGAATAAATTCATAAACTTCAAATTTTATAAAAAAAAACTAACCAATTCCAATCTTCTCTAAAATCCCTTTTTTGTGATGACATTCATCTCAACCCTGGCCCTTCAGCCTCATACACTCCTCTGCTCCTAACTTTTCTGCAGTACCCACAAAACATCTTACGTCCATTAATAGTTGTAGCATTCTAAAGAAAGTTCAAGATCTACAAGCATAGTTTCTTCAGTACTCACCAAATATTACTATTATTATAAAACCATGGCTAAAATTCAATATAAAAGATTCTGAAATGTTATCTCCTGGCTACAATATAATTTGATATGACAGACTACACATAAAAGGCAGAGTCACTGCAATTGTATACAATAACTCTTTATCTTTCTTAACCCTCAGAACTAACATACTAACCTTCCAAAATGCAGAACTTCTTATCTCTCTTCTCAAAGTTAATAAACATAAGAAGCTCTGTATGGTTGCCCTCTCCATACCAGCAGGTAACAATATTAGCTTATTAACATAAATTCTTTGCTGGATAACTACAAAATTTACTACTAAAACCATTATCTTAGGCAATGTTATCATTGATTGGTTATCTGTGACATTTAAGACTCCAACAACTAGTCTTGACTTGTATGGGTTCAATAAGCAAATTCCTTCTCCTACTCAGCTCAACAAATTGAATCATAAAAATTCTGTACTTGACTGGATACTTGTCTCTGACCCCAGCAAGTATGCTAATTCAGGGATACTACCTGATTCCCTTAGTGACCATCATCCTATATTTTACCAATAGAGAAATCACCTACCAATTAAAAACATGAGTATATAGCTACCAGTAATCTTTCTTTCATGGTGACACTGTCAGTAATTTACTAAAATCTTAAAGTTCTCACTCAAAATAATACCCTAGATGAAGCTGTTAACACTATTCAGGATTACATTAAATACCCTTGACCCTACTTAAATAAAAGAGTAAAAACTACTGAAACCCACTGGATGACCAGTTCAGCTAGAATTCTTGTCCAAAAATAATGAACATGGAAGCAATGGCACAAAGATAAAACTCCTGAAGCCTTACATCTAAACAAAGGGTTGTGTAATCTCACCAAATATATATATATATATATATATATATATATATATATATATATATATATATATATATATATATATATATATATATATATTACACAGATTCACAAGAAAATCACAAAAAATCCAAAGAAATTCTGGAGCTCAGCTTATAAAATTCTTCAGCCTGGCTCTCCTTCTTCACCAAACTCCTATTTGCACTTATTCCCCTGAAAAATGGCAAATGTAACACTTTCTTCATCAATATCATAGCCTCTCTTACCTCCAGCTCTCCCCAACCATTTAGTCATAGGTTCATAGGTTCATAGGTTCATACTAGGCTATCTGCCCTAGGGCATTTATAAGCCTAGCCAGAATGTGTTTGGCTTTCGCCACCCATTTTAAATTAATTTTGCTATGTCCTTTTTTGAGGTTAGTATACTGTGCCTCTGTCTAACAGTGACACAGAAGTGATACCCGGGGTAAACCTACGATCTCCCATCCACTCATCAAGATTCCTCTTGAAGAGAGTTAATCACAAATGTTTACTAGTTCTAACATCCCTGTCTTGAATCTCTAACCTGTCTCCATATCAGAGGTTAGACAGCTACTAAAGAAACTGAAACCCTGTTCTCCTTCTGATAATGATCTCCCTGCTGAATACCTTAAGCTCACTGCAGACTCTATTGCATACCCAGTCTCAATTCTCATCAGTAGATTTATTCAAGACTTCCATGTCCCTGTCCTTTGGGAAAAAAAATCATTATTCCCCTCCATAAAGGAGGTAACACTTCTGAAATCTCAAACATTAGGCAGTTGCTATCTAGTCTCCTGTTTCTAAGATCCTGGAAAAGTGTATTCAGAAACAACTATGTCAGTACCTCTTAAAAAATAATTTCCTAACCCCAACATAACGTGGCTTCTGACCAGGCCATAGCACCACTACAGCTCTCTTCAACTTTCCCAACACCATTAATAAGGCTAGAGATCAAGGACAGTTTATCTCTTCTCTTTTCCTAGATCTCTCAAAAGCCTTTGACACAGTGACACACAGAAACTTTCAAATATCTTCTCTAGGCCTTTCCAAACCAACTCATCTATGGTTCTCTAACTACCTGTCGAAAAGATATCAATCTGTCAGATGGCTAGCTGCTCTCTCCCCTTTTCTCCTAGCTAAAACAGGTGTTCCTCAAGGCTCTAGTCTCTATCCACTTTTCTTTAACATTTTTATCAATAACATCTATACCTCCTCTCAGCAAGCTTGTCTTATTTAGTATGCAGATGACTCAACTCTCACCTGAACATCTGATAATCCACTACATCTACAGTCTATGACAGAAAATGCCCTCAACTCAGTCACATTGTGGTACATCAAAACCAACTTTCACTCTACCCCAAAAAGAACTACTACTACTATTTCCTAAGTCCCATGTCAATGCTAAAAGTAACTTCCACATTGCCACTTTAAACATACAGCTGTTAAAGTAGTCACCCATACCAAATTGCTTGGTGTTACTGTAGATGACAACTTAAAGTCTGATCTTTACATACAAAGCTGTGTAAAAAACTCATCAAAGGCTAGGTCTACTATATTGAGCAAAACAGTTCCTTACTCCTCCTAGCAGAAACACCCTAGCTACTAGTAGAATCACTCTAGCTAATTCTTATCTTTATCCTGCCTTCCCTATGGCTTAGTTGTTTTGACTAACATCTGGATCTCTCTTAAATCCCAAATGGAACATAATAAGATGCTAGATTAGCAGCTAACCTGCCATATAAAGCTCATCATTGCTCTGCATTACGTGCTCTCAGATGGTTAGAACTCCCAAATCAACTTACCACCCACAACTTCTAACTCATAAGGTACTATAAAAACCCTCAATCTGCCCTTCTATCTCCTCAGGAGTTCATCACTATCTCCCAAATCGCTCTCTGTGCTCTCAAGACACAAATCTGCTTGAAATCTATAAACCGGAAAAGTATGACACAAATTCTGTAGTCACACTACATAACCAAGCTATGGAACTCTATCTCAAATTCAGTCAGAACTATATCTAGTTCTGTATTTAAATCCTCTCTCAAAGAATTTCTCACTAACTCATGGCTATGGTCATACACCTCACCTGCATGATCTGCATCAACAAGTACTTTACATTCATACTACCAAGCATAACGTTATCTACCTGTACCTTCCTCACCTGTATGATCTGCATCAACAAATACTTCACATTCATACTACCAAGCATAATGCTATCTACCTGTAACTTCCTCACCTGTATGATCTGCATCAACAAATACTTCACATTCATACTACCAAGCATAAAGCTATCTACCTATACCTTTAACACCTGCCCTGACCCAGTTCTTATGGGAGACTTATATTTTCCTAGCAAAATAAACTCTGCTTCTAATATATTTCTGCATATTGATTTTCATATTATTATTATTATTATTATCATCATTATTACATCACTGGTGTCTCCTCATGCTTTATTGTATTCCATTAGCTGGGAAAATTATTCCTGTTCCAACTCATTCACCCAACGTTTTCTGGAATTCATTAATTCCAACGCCCTGGACCAACTCACTCTTACCCCTACCAGAGGTAGGAACATTTTCCACCTGGTCATTACAAACATGGGGGACTGATGCTCTACACCAGTAATCAACTCCTCCCTGGTTAGATCTGACCACAAGTTAATCACAGTTGATATCCAAATCCCACCTCACCCCCCCCCCCAAGGAAACCTAAGTGAAGAACGTCTCCAAAGCCACTTTCAAGCTTCTAAAGACAGAAGTGTCAAACTTCACGTCATCCATGCAAGTGGGGAATGGGTGTTTGGCTGCTGAATCATACACCAAGGTGCTGTATGAGCATTTACACAAGTGCATGGATCAGACCATACCAAACAGAACAAAGATCCTGTCCTCCAAAAAAAGGAAGCCAATCTGGTGGTCCCCTGCCATTAACAAATTCTACAACAAAAGGAAAAAACTGTTGCAGAAAAGGGTAAAGTCCCAAGATTGGAACAAATTCCCTTGTAAGTCTCAGCAAAAAACTGAGATCCCTCATTAAATCCTCCAAAGCTAGGTATGAAAACAAAATTGCTACAGATGCTAAAGATAACTACAAGGCATTCTTTAACTATGTCAAGAATCTGCTTAACAATACACAGGGGTGCTCTGAGCTAATGCACAATGGCACCACTTATACTGAACCAAAATATATTCCCAATATTTTGGCCGACAGGTTTAGTGCAAACTTTACCCCCCTTCACCCCATAAAGGGCCCATCCCAATACCTAAGGAATGCCAAATCCCTAATATCATGACTGCACAGGTAGAAGCCGCACTGTCCAAAGCCAAAAAATACAGTAGTAAAATACAGTATAACAGTAATCACATAGAGTTCCATACTATACATAGTCACACTAACAGTAGTAAAATACAGTATAACAGTAATCACAATACAGTTTCATCCTATACATTGTCACAGTGACAGTAATAACATATAATATAACAGTAATCACATAGAGTTCCATCCTATAAATAGTGACAGTAACATTAATAATATACGGTATAACAGTAATCACATAGGTTCCATCCTATACAGAGTCACTGTAAGTTCTTTGAATCTTTCACCAGAGCAGCCGATGAAGGCAAGGTAGTCCATACAGCCTACCTCAATCTAGCCAAGGCCTTTGACACCATCCCCCACTCAGGGATCATTGACAGACTCACTAACTTAGGCATAAACCCCTCTGTCATAAGATGGGTTCCCAGCTGGCTCACGGACAGAACCCACATGGTGAAAGTAACAGACTCCAAATCTGACTACCGGACAGTTACAAGTAGAGTCTCACAGGGATCTGTCCTGGGTCCTCTCTTGTTTGGTAACTACTTCTCTGAAGTTTAGGCCAACACCAAGGGACTATGATTAACCAGATTCACAGATGACTGCAAACTGGGAGCTATTATTGATTCTCAAGTTGATGTAGACATCCTACAAAAAAGTCTCACAGACACCAAAGACTGGTGCCAGAACCATGGTCTTAAGCTCATTGCTAAAAAGTGCATTGTCATACCTTCAGGAAAAATATGGTGCCCACGAACGTACACATCAACGGTACCCCACTCAACTCCCAAAGTGTGATAGGAGCTCTAGGGACACAGGTAGATAGCAACCTCTCCTTCAACAACCATGTTGCCACTGTAATTAGAAAGTCCTTCTATGTCGCACACCTCATTACAAAAGGTTTCTCATCCAGGAAGAAAGGTCATAATCCCTCTCTACTCATCCTTCCTTAAACCCATTATTGAGTACAATGATCCATTTGACATGTACCTCACTAGACACCTACAACAACTGGAGATGCCACAAAAATTCCTCACAAAGAGGATCCTAGGACTCAAACACATGCCCTATACAGAGAGACTCAAAAAACTCCAGCTTTACTCCATCTCATATCGCCTACTTAGAGGCGATCTCTGCTTGGCATACAAAGCCATGTCTGACCCAGTGTTGCTAGACATGCTTCATCTGAAAAAGTCTCAGTCCCTCCCCACCACATGCTCCAAAGACCTCAAGCTCATCACCATAATAAACAGAACCTGCTTGAGGGACAGGTTCCTAACCCAGAGACTTCCCATACTCTGGAATAGACTCCCCATTCATGTCAAGCAGAGCACTTCACTAGCCCTCTTCAAGAAAAATCTTGATGAGTGGATGAGTAACAGGAAACTCACCCCGGGGATCACTTCAACAGCCTTGCTCAAGAGGGGCACAGGAAACTAACATCCAGCAACAGGATGACTGGGAATATTCTTGGGCTAGGCTTGTGTTGACTCTAGGGCCATTAGCCTAGTACTCACCTATGAACCTATGAACCAATGTATTCCACTGTTAAATTGTATATATATATATATATATATATATATATATATAGTTTACTATCATAACCTGGAAATACACTAGATTGGGTAACAGAATGTCGAAAGTAGACTTTCAAATAGGCTAAATATCGAAACTTAACATATCAAAGGTTGAATAACGACGTCTGGATGGCACATGTAGGTCAGTTTTCAAAATGGCAACTATCAAACTCTCGACATTACCATGGTTTAAGATGAGGCTGAAAAATGTTTTCATTTTCGCTATTAAGTTCGACGATGTGATGACTCAACAGATTGCGTTTTCAGGTTATGATAGTAAACATATATATATATATATATATATATATATATATATATATATATATATATATATATATGGGTTCACTTCACTATCTCGAAATACTGAAATCTCGAATTTCAGCAGTATCTCGAGACTAAAATAGTGAATGACCAGTTCTGCGAAAGACCACATAACTGAATCCGGAAATGTCGAATCAGCGGTTGTGGTGGTGCTTTGTGTTAGTGGATAGCTGGAGATTCAGAAAAGTGTTTATATTTTAAGGGTTTTAGGTAGGGATTTTAGTGTATGTTAGTGTGTTGGGAAGTTGTAGGTGTAGGTTATGGTATGTAGGTAAGAGTGTGAGTGTGTAAGTGTTGAGAATGGTGGTGTTTGTAAGTATGTGATGTGTGTTTGTGTGAGGGGAATGTAGATTGTGTAATGGTGGGTTTCGTGTCTTTGTTTTTTTAGTGCAACCTTCGAGTTAGTATATATAAGTAGCGGGGGTATTGGGGGGGTAAAGCCTCCATGCTTAGATGTAGGGCAGGTTCGTGTGTTTGTGTTGTGTTTGTGTATGGTTTGTTTATTTGTTGTAGTGTGGGGAGGATGGTGTATGTGTGTTTGTGTGGTGTGTTTAAAAGTTGTGATTTTGAATTTCGCGATTTTGGGGTTTCGGTATTTTGATTTTTCGCCTTTATAGTCTTGAGATACTGAAATTTGATATTTCAGTATTTTTAGATTATAAAGTGACTATATATATATATATATATATATATATATATATATATATATATATACATACATACACACACACACACACACACACACACACACACACACACACACACACACACACACACACACATGCTTTTTTTAATTACATCTATATGACTGCTTTATTTGATGTTATCGAACTCTTTGGAGCTTTTTTCCTTCCACCTCTGCTGAAAATAGGTGTTTATTACCCAGATAATGAAATAAAAGAAATCTCAGACATTCATTTTATCAGGATCAAAATGCAAAATGCATGCCAACTGTGAAAGCTAGGGATATAAAGAAAATTCAGAATATTTCTCAAAGAGAAACAACTTGTGGGTGTTATTTTGAGGAATTGTGAACAGCTAAAATTGTTGGTTGTTAATTCTCCAGATGAAAAACCTCTTAGGAGAAATGGGGGGCTTCCATTCAAAATAAATATGTCTCACAATACCTTTGAAGAATATACTAACTGTACTCATGATGCTTTTACAAATGGTGAGCTACTCTGTAAAGTATCCTGAGAATTTCCCCAACAAGTGGTATGTGCATGTTTCAATGTATTAACTTCCTGACCCTATTTCCTTAATATCATGTAAGCCCAACCATTTTCCTGTACTGTTTGGTAAAATTAAAAATTCATACTTCATACAAATAATGGATTAGCCTTTGTTTCTTCTTTTCCTGTAATTGTTGGACTGTGGAGTTGGTCTATTTAAGGAACTAGCTGAAGGAGATACAGGGAGCTTGCCTTCTGCAAAAGCATTGCTTACGGTGTGCCATGGCGTTTGGGGAACTTACATTGTTGATTACTTGTTGCTAACCAGTTAGGACTGCAGGCAGCTGAGAGTTTAATGATAGTGACACTGCTGAAATTTAGCTTTAAAGAGGTAAAATCCTACTAATTATACGTAAACAAAAACATTTAACCTGCTTGATACATATGCATTTACTGTTACACTGATGATCAAAAAGTAGATACTATTTACAGGCATTAGACATTCTCAAATAATACCTAACAGGAGTATTATTTAAAAAATAGCGTAGGCTAGTTACAGTAATATTTTATGGGTGCTGCATGCATTTTTATTTATTTTTGCAGTGTTATTTATCATTCTCAGGAATGCCTTCTGCGTTATGTTTTATACATATTATTTTGGTATATGGATAACTGATTGGATGTTCAGCAGTGATTTATAAAGTATTTGCAATACTTTTGAATATTTCGGCACCTAATGGATTTTTTTTGTTAATTACTAATTTCTCAGTCATTTTGGACTTGACTTCATTTGATTAATGTACCCAAATACGTATACATTGAGGGTGATGGTTAATTTTATTGACAGTTAAATGCCTGTTCATTCACAGGTGGCCCACATTTTATTGTAACGTGATCCTGCACTTGCTTGGTTTAGTAGAAGATAAGAATGGAAAGATATTGCCCTCTTTAAAATTATAGTGTTTTCACCGTACTGTCAAAAAATGTCCTATGGTCTTCTTATAGTCTTTCTCACTAGGTCTTCACTGTAAACAGGCTCTGCCCAACTAGTCCATCTAAATTATATTGGGAGGATGGCTTAATGGCTAAGGTGTTTGCCTTATAAACACAAGGTGCAGGGTTTGAGTCTCACAAGGGATAATTGGCTTACTAAAACTATGAACTATGAACTAAAACTATATATTTAATGTATTTACTTTGATAACTAAGTGGGTGGATTGGTCTGAAGAAGATTGCTTGTCATGACTCTGGCACTGACAAATATATGATTAATACACAATGGGAAAGAGAAATATGTAATTCATATAGAATGTCAGAAATCAAAGTCAAGATATACATGTGCAATAAGGATATAAAATATATTCTATATACATCTCATGGTTAGTATCAATACAATAAATAATTATTTTCCTGTAACACTAGGTGCTCTTTCTTCCACGATGCATTCTCTAATATCTTGTGTTAATGAGCTGTGATGCACACTCTTCTATTAATTATCGGTCTGTGAATTTGAAGTTATTATTAAAATTAAATCTATATTATTGCTAGCACTGTGCAGTTACTAGGCATACGGTCTAGAAGACCATTGAGGGAACTAGATCAATTTCCCAACGGAGCAGTGTCTAGTTAAGAGGATTGCTTAGTATCATTCTGTGTAAAAAGTGAGGCTGAGGGAATCAAACCCTGGACTACAGGAAGCATCTCATTAAAGGTTCATAGTCTTAAGCCTCTGCCCAAAGTTTAAATAAAAGATAATCTAATAACACCCAAGTACCAAAATCATATACACCAATCCAGACAAATAAAACAAGTTAGGATAACACAGGTAAAACAAGTTGTCACTTCCACCGTATTAAAAATTGGGTCAAAAAAGTATGCAGCAGCTGTGACAGCATAAACAAGTGTATAAAGAAAAAAGTACTCCCTGAACAATTATAGTATTAATATAGTTTAATTTCCTACATGTACTCAACTGTAAAATGGAAAATGAAGAAAAAAATCACCACATATAAATATGGAAGCTCCTGATTTCTGCCTACAGACTCAGTTATGTAGGTATTATTAAAATGTAATTATGGACCTTTCTCTGTCCAACAAGAAGATAATAGTTCTTGCAAGCTGTCAGCTGTGTTTAAAATCCTGTATTTATAAGACACTTCCTGGGATTCAGAAAGATGGTGGGTGCATTTGTGATGGGATGGCCACTGTTTACCTGTCAGATATGATTTGGCCCTAGCCTCATTAAGGATTAATATCACGAAATAGCAGTATAAACACAGCAGCTAATTAAAACACTCACAGCCAGAGCAAGAGCTGCAGCAAGGGTATGTGTGTGCCCTCTGGTGGCAGCCAAAGAATGTAAAGAGAAACATTTATGAACTTGGAGCTTGTCTGCACGTCAATGCAACTTAGTGCATTCATACATGGACAGAAACAGCAATACAGAAAAGGTCGCTAGCAATCTGAAAGGTTTAAAACAGTGGTTTCATCTATTTTTTTGACCAAATTAAAGGATAGAAATGTAGAACAGTTACGAAAAAGTGAGAAGCAAGTAGAAATGAAAGGGAGAGGGAGAGGAAGTAGTTACACCCTCCACCCACCCCAATTAGGACAGGTGTCCATTTTATAAATGAAAAGAAGGTAAGGTGAAGAATGAAGGAAGGAAAGTTGAGGAAATGGAAAGAGGATTAGGGTTGATAGCAGGGGTAGAGAGACAAAAATGGAAAGACAAGACTGACAGGGTGTGGTGCTGACCCACTGAGGGAGGTGAAAAACATTGGATTAGTAGATGTTTGACAAACAGACTGAAGACAATGGTGATGGTGATGTCTGGATAACAAACAAGGAAGGACATGCACACAAAAAGGAAGGGGACACCTGGATAGAGGAAGAAGGTGAGTATAACCAGCAGCACCATCCTGCCTGTGTCAGACCCTGTGTGAGTTCAGACCCACCTTAGACACCCTTAGCACTATTCTTGGCACTGATATTGGCATACCCCTCAGATTTTCACAGAATGTCAAGATTTTTGTGTCATATTTCTGGTCTGTTCCTTATAAAATTTGTTTTTCCAGCAAATTATTGAGGATTTAATACTAAATAATGACAGACGTTTGAGATTCAGACATCATATCCCTCATAAAATATATAATAATGCAAAATCTGTTATCCTAGCAACTTTGTAAGCTTATAGGAGCAGTACTGAAAATCTGTCCATATTTTGGGCCTTTGTCTGCACATGATTTTTTTGTGCTAAGAGGTTGAGAGGTATGGATGATGGTGCCAGTACTGAACAGGGAAGTGACTCTTCAAGCTGCAAGAGGAGTCTTTCTAGGTGGCTGATGTGGGCATCAAGGCATTTGTCCACCAGCTTATCTACCACCTCTGCCAGCTGAATCATATGAATAAAAAAGTCCTCACCCTGAGAGAGCAGCCAGCAGAAACCACAGTGGCCCCAACTACTGATTGGGCAGATGAACCTATGATGTAAATGGTGTTGATCACTGGAGGCTTGAGGTTCATGGCAAGGTCACACATAGTGCTGTGGATGTTGCTGTATAAACAAACAAAAATAAATGGATGAAATAAATGACAAACCAAACAAAAAAGTTATGTAATAAATAGAAAGGAAAGCAACAAAGAGGGTGGGA
>NC_056746.1:806915427-807024089 GCF_019279795.1 Protopterus annectens
TGGGGGCCCATTCGACCATGGTTTTGTCAGGGGGGCAGCAAACTAAGACAGGCCCAGGTGTTACAAACTCTAGCTATGCCACTAATCAGTAGGGCATGTAGAAAGACTTTTGGAGGTCCTAGCAAACTATAATATTTTGCTAAAATTAAAACTCTACTGCCAATCATGAGCAGACAGGTGATCCGCTGTGGCAAATCCTAATTGGGAAAAGACAAAAGAAGAAGAAGAAGAATACTGCCTACCATTAAATGCCCTACTTTTACCACAAAACCCAGATATTGCAAGTTACCAAAAACAAAATCCTAAGGTTCATTTTCTCCCTTCCCAGTGAACATCACTGCTACACATTTAAAAAAAATGGTTACCATTTACTACAGGGTCTGGGCTCTGAATGAATGTTTGATGAAGAAAGGTTCGATGACGTGAACCTTCAGTGAATCAGTATAGACCCCGCACATACACACCCACACACACACACACACACACACACACACACACATCATCAAAAAAAATTTAAACCGGGAAGCTAGGCACTTGGCCAAAATAACACTGGGGATTGAATTCACTAAATAATGGCATATATTTGAGTTTTAGACTTTGAAAATGCATGTTAGCATAAATTTTGTCATTCAAGCAACTTTGCAGTTTCTATCTTAAACTATGAGGTCCAGAGGTATGCTGCTGCCACTGCTTGATCACTTTCACTGTTCTCATAAGTATATAGTATGCACACACACACACACACACTTTTGTTCTCATTCATACACTCACACACTCAGACAGAAACATAAACGCACATACACAAATTCACACTCACACACTTTTTTTTTTACATTTACACTCGCTAACCAGCAAAAGCGCTGCTTAGCGAGTGTAAAATAACAGCTCGATCAATCACACTCACAATCTCTTGCACGCATTCACACACACACACACACACACACACACACACACACACAAACACACACACTTCTGTTTTTTAAATTTTCTTTCTTTTTTTTTTACGTTTGCTAAACAGCAATGGCACAGCTTAGCAAGTAAAAAATAATGGTGGCCATTAGCTTTCATTCAATCTGAGCTCCATAGCTCATTTAAATTACTATACTGTAATCTTCTTCATCCACCCCCACCATTGCTATGACAACAGAAAATAACACTTGCTAGGGGGATACAACTATGGGGCTATATTTAATACCCTACAACCAACGCTTTCTTTTGTTATCCCTTCATGTAATACCACTATCAGTGGAGAAAACAAAAACTGTTAGGGGAAAGACATAAATCAGAAGAGAAAAGAAGTATATCTTCCTTGTTCTTTGCTAATCAGAAAACTGAGGAATGAAAAATGAGTTTTGTTCAGAATGGGAACTAATACAAGACTATGAAAGGGGATGCACAAACTAAATTAAGTAAAATGACACTGTGGTCAGGAATGCATGTGACGTTGCTAAAGTGGGTGTTAACTTTGGTCGTCCTGAATTCGCATCCGAATTTTAAAGGCTAGGATTGTACCTTTAAATTAGTGCTTTCTTTGAATGTCTCTGGAGATGGTGTCTGTAGATGTTTAATAACTCCCTTTGACTGTTGCATTCTCCAAATTCTTAATCAGAATACTATGGTCCTCTTTTTTTGGCTATAAAATGTGGAAAAAAAAGAAGTTATATACTCACCATAACATTCCATCTGAGTAGTTGTACTTCATTTGTCTTCAACATGTAGGTCTATGGACCCGAATCGGATCTGACATGGCCGGATAACCAACTTCTGATCTGAGCTCCAAGCTCCACCCCTTACCCATAATGCCCCCTTTCTCCTTCCTCCCTTCAGATTGAGTTTGCTACTCAGTATAACATAAGCCCAACCCAACAGGACCTTACCACTACTGGCCCTCCCAAAATTCCTGAACCAAGCATAGCAAGAGAAGCCTCTAGAATGTTCATCTCCCATATACAAGGCCAGGACCATAGTGATAAGGTTGGGGGAAGGAGGGGGGGTGGTTGAAGACAAATGAAGTACAATTACTCAGAAGGAACATTATGGTGAGTACATAACCACTTTATCTGAAGTAGTTGACTTCATTTGATCTTCAATCTGTGGGACAGAGTCCTCAGCTACAAACACCTGGGTGGCCCTCATGGAAGGATATTCTGGAGCACTGTGGAGCCAAAAGATGCCCTACTCCTGGATACTATTTCTAATTTGCAATGTGAGATAAAGGTATGGGATGAGGTCCAAGTAGCTGCAGAAAGTACAGTTGTGTACACTTACCATAAATGTAGATTATCTGCTTGCAGGTAGCCCTCAGTCGGCCTGATTATCAAAGTCTTGGGTCCTCTGTCTCATCTTCCATGACATCAGGTAGTCAGGGGTATAAAGCATGCAGCCGACGCCATTACATTAGTTTTTCTTGCCCCAGATGTCAGGTGCCCCCATAATGGGAAGCAATTATATATATAAGGTTACACCTCCAACAAAAAAGCAAATACACCAGAAAGCTTTAAGCATAGTAAGCAAGAATAGAGGTATAGTCAATAGAAGTCAGGGGACTGGAGGGAGGGTAACCAGGACTGCAACAGTGAATACACTCGAACATCTACATTTATGGTAAATATACACAACTGTACTAAGCTCTTCGTGTTTCACTGTTGCAGTTATTACATTTGGGTAGATTCCCAAAGCTAAGGAAGGTAAGAGGCAATTAGATGCCATTAGGACCAGCTATAAGGCCCTGCAAGACTGCAGTGGCAAAACCAGCTCTGGATTTAGAAACAATTGGCAAGTGGTAATGCTTGGTGAAGGTATGTACAGAACTCCAGGTAGCAGCTTCTAGGATGCCCATGGTAGGGACACCTCTGAGAAAGGCTGTAGAGGTAGATGCAGCCCTGGTTGAATGTGGTCTTATCCCCTGTGGGGTAGGTTTTCCATGGTGCTTATAGCAGAAATGAATGCAATGGCCTATACACTTAGAAATGGTTTGCTTTGAAATGGCCTTCCCCTCTGCCCCTGCAGCAAATGCAACCAGCAGCTGTTCAGATTTCCTGAGAGGCTTAGTCCTGTCCAAGTAAAATCTAAGTTGTCTGTGCACATCCAAGGAGTGCAGTATTCATTCCCCTTTGTTCTGTGGATTAGAAAAGAAGGGTGGCAAATGAATGGACTGATTAAGGGCCACACTGGATACCACCTTGGGCATAAAGGAGGGATTGGTCCTGAGGGACACTCTGTCCGCATGAAAGATGATGAAAGGCTCCACTGCCATGAGGGCCTGTAATTCAGACATGCTTCTTGCTGAAGTGATGGCTGGAAGGAAGGCTGTTTTCCAAGAAAGGAATTTCAACTCTGCATTTGCAGCTGGCTCAAAGGGAGGTAGAGTGAGCTTTTCCAATACAAAGTTAAGGTCCCAGGCTGGAGTAGGGGCTCTCCTGGGTGGTCATAAGTTTTTGGCCCCTCTGAGGAAATGCTTCAGCAGTGGGTGAGAGAAGAGTGGTGGCTCTGTATTATATAATGAGCTGAAATGGCTAAGGCATGACTTTTGATGGAAGAAAAGGAAAGGACCTTGTGAAACATCTCAGTTAAGTATTAAAGAATGTGCGGTAAATTGGGCACAGTTGTGTCCATCCCATGTGTTTGGTTCCAGGAACAGAATCATTTCCATTTTTCCAAATAGGATTTTCTAGTGCTAAGCCTCCTTGCCTCTAGAATGACATCCATCACTTGCTTACTGAGGGATGGTAACGGAGAGATCAGGTAATTAGCCCGGCTGCAAGGTTCAGGGTTTGCAGCTGTGAGTGCAGAATCTGGCCCTCCTGCTGGGACAGCAGGGCAGGGGTCTGAGGCAGGTGCCATGGTTCCAGAAGTGACACACTGCACAAGAGGGGGGTAACAATGTTGGCATGGACAGTCTGGAGCAATAAGTATTGCCCTTGGTTTGTCCTGTTTGATCTTTAGTAGCACTTTGGAGAGGAGAGGTAGAGGGAGAAACGCATAACCTGAAGGACAGGGCATCCACTTTCCAAGCTTGTCTGTGGGGAGTCCTTGTGCAGAATTTTTCCAATTGGTAGTTCTGAGGGGAGGCAAACAGGTTTATCTCTGGGCTCCCCCATTTGCTTCTCAAAATGTTCAATATCTTTGGATCCAGTTTCCACTCGTGTGGGTCTATGAGATTTCTGCTTAGGTCATCTGCCAGTGTATTTAGCTTGCCTGGCAGGAATTGAGCTTGTAGATGCACTTGGTAGCTCAAGGCTGTGTTCCACAGAGCCATGGCTAGTCTGCAGAGAGGGTATAAATGGGTTCCCCCCTGCTTGTTTATGTACCACATAAAAGTGGCGTTGTCCATCCTTACCAATAATTGTCCTGGAAGAATGTGGTCCTTGAAGGCTGTCAGAGCATTCTGTACAGCTAACATTTCTTTTTGATTGATATGCAGGTGCATTTGATTCGGGTTTCATTTGCCCTGAATACACTGCCCTGCCAAGTGAGCCCCCCATGCATAGTCTGATGCATCTGTTGTTAGGGTTTGGGTGGCAGGGGGTAGAGCGAGTGGCAGTCCCTTGTTTTGGTGGTAGGCCTCTGCCCACCAAAGGAACTCTATCTTTAGACAAGGTATGATGGGAATTATTGATTCTAGGTCCTGAGATTGTTGACACCATAGGCTTTTTAGATACCATTGTAGTCTCCTCATATACAGTCTTGCATATGGAATTAGTAGAATGCAAGAGGCCATGAACCCCAGGGCTTGCAGTATTTTCCTTGCAGATAGATGGGTCTTTGTGGCCAGTTTTTTGAAGTAGGCTGTCAAATGAACTTGTTTCTTTGGTGTGAGGTAGGCCATCTGGGAAGTTGTATTCAAGCTTGCTCCCAGGAATACAATTTGTTGGCAGGGTACAAGATTTGATTTATTTTCATTTATACCCCAGAGAAGTTAGCAATTTCTTTACAAATGATAGATGATTTAATAGTATGTCCTGGCTTTCTGCCTGAATTAGATAATCGTCCAGGTATGGGTATATTTGAATATTTCTTTGCCTGCAAAATGCAATGACTGGAGCTAGGCACTTTGTGAATACCCTGGGCGCAGTAGATAAGCCAAAGGGCAGTGCAGATAAATGATAATGCATGTAACCTGCTCTGAAGCATAGGTATCTTCTGCAAGATTCCCTTATTGGGATGTGCAGGTAGGCTTCCTTTAAATCCAGTGTTGCCAGCCAGGCATTTTTGACTAGCATGGGAAGCAGCTGATGAAGAGTTAGCATTTTAAATTTTGGGATTACCAAAAAAGTGTTTAGGATAGACAGGTCGAGGATAGGATGCCATTAATTGTCTTTTCTGGATACCAGGAAAAGTCTTGAGTAGAAACCTTGCCCCCATTCTTCTTCTGGGACAGGTTGAATAGCCCTGATGCTTAGAAGAGAGAGAGAGAACTTGCTTTTGAGCCTCTGCCCACGGATTTGGGGGTAGGTCTGGACAACTGTTTGGGGTTGGTAAGGAGTGGAAATGAAATCTGTATCCTTGGGAAACTATATTTAAAACCCATTTGTCTTGGGTAATGACTTCCCAGTTTTTTGCATTCAGGGCGATCTTTCCCCCTAAAGGAACAGTCAGTTGAGCAGGGCTTGGAAGGTTTAAAGTTCAGTCATTTTGACAGTTTACCATTGGGGGGTGTCTTACTACTCCCAGCTTTGGAAGTGGGAGCCCCCCACTGCTGAAGCCTGTGAGTACCTTGGGACTGAAGCCTGGGTGTTCTGCTGGTTCTGGGTTTGGACTGAGAAGGCCTGGAAGAGGCAGGAAATTACCAATTCTTAGAAGGCCAGTGCCTACTAAATCTGGGAGGCTGTACTTGCAGGAAATCTTTAACAGTTTGCATAGATTTAGCTTTTTCCTCCATCTTTTTAAGTACTTCTTCTGCTTTGTTGCCAAGCAGGTGGTTTTGGTTTAAGGAAGCATCCAGTAATTTAGCTTTAACATGATCTTGCAAAGATTGCTCCTTAAGCCAAGCATGCCTTCTAAGTACAGATTCAGTGACAGCAGCCCTGCAAGGTGCCTCTAATGAATCAAAACCACATTGCAAAGTATGTTTTCCAACTTGTTCAGCAGAATGCATTAAATCCTGTAATTATTTATTTTCAGCACAGTCAGGAATCAACATCATTTTCTGTTTAACCAATCCAATAATATGCTGCTGATACTTTAACATATGAAACTGGCAGTTTAAGGCCCTAATGGCCAAAGTTGCAGAAGTGTATACCTTCTTACCCCATCTGTCCAGGGCCCTGGAATCTCTATCAGAGGGGGTAGGGTTTTTGGCAGTAGTAGCCTTAATGCCTTTGAGTCCCTGTAAAATGGTCTCAGGATCCACTGTAGGATTCTTAAAGAGGAACTTGTGAGAGTCAGGTACCCTGCAATACCTGTCAGGTTTTCTGGGAGCCAGAGGTAAAGAGTCAGGGGCCAGGCTAGATTCCGAGAAGGCATCATCTGCAATGTCCAGTACAGGAGGGATAGCTAAAGGCCTGTGTTGAGGTAGGAGTAAGAATTCCCTAAGCCTCTTTTTGGAGTCAGAGTAATCCTGGCCTTCCCAGCGGAAATGCTCCCTAAGAGTATGCAAGGTTTCACCAAAAGAGAAATCCTCTGGAGGGGAAGCAGAGGGAATGGAGTCCTCTGCATCAGAATCCTCATAGGTAGATAAGGGCAACTCCTGGTCAGCAGAGAAATTAAAAATTTCAGAATCCTGATCAGAAGAATCAGAAGGAAAATCAGTTCTAGGTCTCTTAGAGGGAGAAGGGTGGCTTCCCCTGATTAGAGTAATAAGGTCTTCAGCCATTCTTATAATTTGTTTTTTAGGCATAGGGGCCTGACCATGTGGTCTGTGCGTTGGTTTTCTAGGCATGGATAGAGTTTTAGGCCTTGAAGAAGAAGATTGCGTTGGTTTAATATGCAAGTCAGTAGACCTGAATACACCCTCAGAAGCCGGTGCCTGCACAGCGGCTCCGGACCAATCCAAGGTAGAGACATCCGCAGTTTCCACAGTCGAAGAAGCATCTCACGACATACTGGACTCCGAATGGGTCTCAGTAGAGGCCTGCAAATCTGAAGTAGTGGGTATCAGGGGCTGCAAAAGCTCCTCACTGAGTATCGGCAAACTGGCAACTAGCTTAGGAGAAGCATCGTCGGCAGCTTTGGACCTATGCGGACCTATGCGGTCTATCTCTGTCTTTATCTTTGCGTTTTTTCAGAATGTCGGAAGTCGGGATAATTGAACTGAGTACCAAAATATTTCGATGCGAAAATAAACCGATGACGAATAGTTCAAGGTTTGAGTAAAGCACAAAACCGACAGCGAGGTACGTCGTGGTCTGGGCCTAAGCAAGGAATGCAGTACAAATGAAAATCTTTATGAGGTATTTGCTTTCCACAAGAAATACAATTGTTAACTTTTACTGACATCGGTTTAGAGCAAGAAAAAGGATCCCCAATGAGGTACTTAGCTTAATTGAAGACTTTGGATCTGAAACTCGAAAATGAAACTACCGGCACTTGCGAACTGCTTCTGCTTCGGGCACCACACAGCAAGAAAGACTGGTGTAATGGCATCGGCTGCATGCTTTATACCCCTGACTACCTGATGTCATGGAAGATGAGACAGCAACCGACGCAGGACCCAACACTTTCATAATCAGGCTGACTGAGGGCTAACTGCAAGCAGATAACCCAAATGTAATGACTGCAACAGTGAAACACGAAGAACATCAGATCTCATCCAGCGACACCCTGGACCAAAAAGCTGCTGAAGTGGCCATAGACCTGGTGGAATGTTCTTTTACTTGACCCGGAGGGGAGCTTCCTTTGTCAGAATATGCTTGAATGATACATTGGGAGATCCAACGAGCAATAGACACTTTGGAAATTGGCTTTCCTAAGAAGGGTTTCAAGTAAGAGACAAACTGATCAGATTTTCAAAAGGATTTCGTCCTGTGTAGATAAAATCTCAATTGCCTGTGTACATCCAGCAAATGTAACTTATATTCACCCTTGTTCTGAAAATTAGGAAAGAAGACAGGAAGATTGATAGTTTGATTAATGTTGGCTTCTGACGCCACTTTTGGAAGGAAGAACAGATTAGTGCACAGGGAAACCCTGTCCTTATGGAAAATCATGTAAGGAACTTTGATGGACAAAGCTTGAAGTTCTGACACTCTCCTGGCTGATGCAATAGCAACCAAGAAAACAGTCTTCCAAGAGAGATACTGCAAGTCTACAGAAGCTGCTGGCTCAAATGGAGGGGAGACTAAAACTTTCACTGGGGAACTTAAAAGAAAAGTATCTTTAAGGAAGGTCTTACAAAGTCTAGAAGAGGCTAATGAAGACATATTCTCCCCCACATGAAAATTAGAAATAGCCATTTTGACTTTAACCGTAGAGGAACTAGCACCTTGTCAGAAAACCCCTGGCAAAAACACTAATATTGCTGAGACAGGAGCTGTAAAGGGATCCAAATCCCGTTGGGAAGCCCATATAGAGAATTGTTTCCACTTGCTATGATATACTTTTCGTGTGGAAGATTTGTGAGCTGCCACCAAAATGGTTTTAACCTTAAAGGATAAACCTGGAGTCCTAATAATCAAGGGAACTGCAGCAGCCAAGCTACAAGTTTCAGACTGTCTAGGTCTGGGTGAGGAATCCCCGAGGGGTATGAGATGAGATCCAGAGCCGGATTCAAGGTCTATGATGGAACTACTAGATGAGACCAGAGGGAGGGGAACCAGACATGACAAGGCCAGAGTGGGGCAATGAGGATTACTGTGTTCCTCAGCCTGCACGCTTTCTGTAGGAACTTCGAAATTAGAGGTAATGGGGAGTAGGCATAAAAAAGACCAGGAGACCAAGCATGCACTAGTGCTTCTCTGGGGATTTCTCCCTGAGGGGGAGGTTCAGAGCAAAGAAATCACTGCATTTTGCGTTGGAAGGAGATGCAAAGAGATCACAGCAAGGCCAACCCCACTTGAGGAAGATCTCTTCCGCTACTGAAGGGTTCAGAGACCACTCATAAGGCATCAGAATAGTCCTGCTGAGCTTGTCCAGTAGAATGTCATAACCCCCTCTACGTCTGTGGAAAGGTGAGTCCTGAGTGTCCCTGGAGAACTGAGACTTCTGGAACCACATCTTCTTTGTCCCTCGCTGATTCCTTGAAGAGGATCTTTGAGGGGCAGATAAGCATATCCCGACGACAAACAGTGTCCTCCCACCCTTTTTACTCTGGACCAATGTGTCACGAACTGTTTTCCGAAACATGGAAAAACCATCATAAGAGGCATTTGCAAATTATGCCTTGAAGGGCTCCGTAAATTGACACAGCTGCAGCCAGGCGTGGTGTCTCATGACAATGCCGGAACCAGCCAGCCTCCCTCCATAGCATGGGAGAGCAGATGCATGGACGTGTTTGCCACCACTTTGAGTGGCCATCTGTGCAGAGAACACCTTCTGGCCCTCTTCCGGCATGGACTCTGGGGGCAACTCAGCGATCACGTTGACATCTCACTGCAGTCAAATGATGTATGCCATGTAGTTCAGCGCCCTTATGGTAAAGGTTGCTGAAGCATACACCTGCTTCCCTAGATGGTCCATGGTCCTCAACTCCTGGTATGGATGATGGACTGTAGAGCTCTCCTGTGAGAGCTCTTTTTTCATGGCGGCAGTCACCACCATAGCATCTACAGGGGACCACTTGCACCAACTAGTCCTGTCTGGTGGGGGGGCTTAGAACTTTATCTGGGTGCCTAGGGATAGGCTCCCATGGTGTCTGACCCCTTCTACACCCAAAATGTTATGAAGTCCACAAGTGGGTCCATGGGAGGAGACACCCAGGAAGTAGATGGGCCTGTGCTGAATGCCTATAGGAACACTGAATCATCCGAGGTTGGTTTTTGGGTGGATCCCCCCCAAGCAAAGAAGTTCCATGATGTCTCCAAAGAACATCCTGGGGGGGGGGGTGATCAGGGAGAACTTCCCCTTCCTCCAAGTCTGTATCTTCGGTAAGGGACTCTGGAAGGTGTCCAAGTGCCTCCTTTTGCACATCTGTTTGCGTGGAACCTCCTAAGTGGGACTCTCTAGGGGGAACTTGCAAACCTCTTGTTGTTCCCATGTGGGGGCTTCCTGAGGCAAAACCTGCAAAGGCTGTCCCTGAGTCAACAGGATGGTCGAGGCTGTAGCCAAAATTGAGGGAGTCAGGTTGGAGTCCGAGGACGAGATGGTCAAATGCCTCGATGAACTCGTGAGAACCTTCTCCACCACGTCAAAAGCTGAAGGGGAGTGAGCATCCTGAAAAACCACCATAGGAGCTGTCCCCCCTCAGATCTGACGGGGGAATCAGAGAGGAGACTACAGGTGCCAAGATACCAAGGGGAAGACTGCGCTCCAACAAACTCAGAGCCAACAGAAACTCCTCGGGTCCAACGCTGAGGCTACGGCTACGAGAGCTCGGATCCGACCAGGTTGGATCCAACACACTCAAGGCAATGGCTGGCGTTGAGGTACAGAGCACCATCGGTGCTGACACATAGAGTCCTCAGATCCAAAGACACCAAAACCGAAGGACGGATCGGAGAAGGAGATATTGGAGTGAAAATGGGCTGTGAGCTCCCCGCCTCAGAGGGAGAGGGCTCGGCAAGACTCGCATCTGGATTTGGGTGCAGATGAACTTCGTCATCATCCTGTCCATCTCCACCTCGCTAAGACTACTTGTAGACAGAGAGGAAGCCACCGACACTGGCTGGGAGTGGTGATGAGGGGACGTCCTTAGTGGAGATTGAGACACTTCCGACTCAGGGGAGAACCTGGGAGAGTGGAGCCAAGGGGGGTACTGAACCTGGTGGAGGTTTTGGCCTTGGGTGGAGGCCCCACCAGAGGTGAACAGTCAGGAGACCATTTACGCGGTCTCTCTTTCTTATATTGCCTCTCTCCTTCCCCAGACCTCTTGGCAGGAGTTTGAATCCCACAGGTCTGGGGAGGAGAAGAGGCAGAAGCAGTGGTCGAAGACACAAAAGCCGGGGTTACAGGGACAGTCATCCCTGATAATGGAAGCAAGCCCTTCAGAATGAGCTTATCCTTCCTGTCCTTAAAGGCTCGCGGGTTAAAGCCTGCACAAATAGAACAGGGGGTAAGCAAATGAGCTGGCTGGAGAGAACTTATGGCCACACTCTGTGCACTTCCTAAAACCTAGCTTAGGGGGAATATCTGCCATACTCCTTGGTAGAAGGAAAAACACACAGGCACACACTCACTCACAGAGAAGTTAGGAGTAGCAAGGCCAAAGGGGAAAAATACAACAAAACTTTTTTTTTTTTAAAGAATCTGACGTCCAAAGCAGGTAGAGGAGGTGAGGAAATAGGAAAGTACAGAAAAAGGGAAAAGAACTCTCAAAATTCAATCACTTACCACAGAAAAAAACACTCAGAGCTCGAGACTGCAATGCTTAGCTATTCAGTGGCAAACAAGATCTGAAGGGAGGAAGGAGACAGGGGGCACTATGTGTAAGGGGAAGAGTTTGGAGCTCAGATCAGAAGCTGGTTATGTGGCTGTGTTGGATCTGATTCGGATCCATAGACCCACAGGTTGAAGATCAAATGAAGTCAACTACTTCAGATCATCATTTATTTTTCTGCAAAGGATTTTACTTTCTTAGTTGGGACAAGTATCATTCGTCTACTTGCTGACTCAGCCAGAGAGCTCAGTGTCTGCTCATTTATATCTGCACATCCCCCCATCAGTGACTAACGACTTAAAAGTGAGCTTCTTATTGCCGTATAATGGTTTAGATGTGGTGACAAATTCCAAAACAATATCTGTGAGTTTGGAAAGTTAGTGTGTTGTGCAGAAAGTCTGTAGAATCAAAGTAATGCAGAAAATAGATGAAAAAATAAGTAAACCATGTTTTTTTATGTACGGTGTTATAAAGCTGATTTTAAGGGAAGGGAAATGTTTGATGAGAATAAATTGGCATTTACATGTAGATCTCCTTTAACTTTTGTACTTTCTTTGTCTATAGTGTTCTCTAGTGGATGCAAAATATAAATAATTCTAAACTATTTATTTTCTTCTCATGTAAAACTGTTTTATTGTTTTATGAAATATTCACTTAATTTTTTTTGTTTTATTTTGTTTTTTCCATTATGTTTCTCATGTTGAACAGTATTCCTGTTGACCTAAGGTAATCTTACACATTTATATAAACCCATTTCTCCCTATCCCCAAATGACCACTTAAATCACTGTTAGCCCTTTGTAATATGGCTTCTCCCCTTCAAGGGGAATTTGACTTGTGGTACATTGCTGGTGAGACCTGTGAGTTGGTGGAAAGCATGATTCAGGAGTGCTCTAGAAACCGGCAGACTTGCCATAACACAGTGAACTAAAGTTTTCCTCATCTTGTCCTATATGTTCTCCCACCATCCCTCTGGGCTACACAAATATACTGATGTCAAGTCACACAGTCGTACTTATGCATGATATATCAATGTCTGATCTGCACAGATCTATGAAGTGTGCCATCCAAAGTTAGAACATGGTGTTTGCCAGGCAGTACTCCTGGCTTTGCCAAATGCCATCCTCCCCCAAAGTAACACATCTGGCTCACTGCTGCTAAATTCTACCCCATCACTAAAACATTGTTTTGCTCTTTGCCACTTGAGCTGCTAACAAAATCTCGAATATAAAAGTGAGAAATTCAACCATTCTGCAATGAGGTTAACCCATATTAATGATAACCATATGGATACTTATCTAGTCACTAGTGGGGAATCAGAGACATGATTACTGGTGCCAATATTTGATTTCAAGAAACTGCTAAGGTAAAGGCTTCCTTTCATTTCAGAGATGAAAGAGGGGAACAGAGATACTCAGTCTACAGAGATAAAAAACACCACTAGTGTTGTCAAGTAAATGAGCAAGGTATTATCCCCATCACGTTCATGTGAGATGGTGAGGGACTCAGACATAAAATGTTACACTGCAAGCCTGTAAAACCACTGATAACTCAAGTGAATGCTCTACTAAAATGAATCAAACACTGTTCATAATCATAAGAATGATGACATTATCCAGATAACCCACACCACTGACACAAAATGAGAATGATAGTCCACTAGATAACACCAGTACTGTATCTGGCTATATTGCAATGCACTGGCCACCTACAAACAGCTTAACAGATACCAAATGGACATGGACATGTACACACTTGAAAGACTGTGCTACATGTCTCAGGTCACAGATTTGGCATCTGTTTCTCTGAAGTGGAAGGAAACTGAAGGTTTATGTCTAAGTTTGCAGATGATTGCAAGCTGGGGGTAAGTTTACAGATGATTGCAAGCTGGCAGTTATCATTGACTCCCCTGCAAACGCTAGCATTCTTCAAGAAGGCCTGTCTCTGACTAATAAATGGTGCCAAAGGCATGTTCTTAAATTCAATACTAAGAAATACATAATTGTACCCTTTGGGAAGTCAGCCATCACAACTAATTACCATATTGATAACACATCCCTATGTGATCAGAGATTCTGGTACTTGTCTAGACAGTAGCCTTACCTTCAGTCTCCACATGGTCACAGTGGTGAGGAAACCTTTTTATGATGTGCAACTTATAACGGCATGGCATCTAGGTCCAAAGAGGTTATCTCACTGTACTCTGCCCTTATCAGACCAATCATAGAGTACAGTGCTCCCTTCGGTATGTACCTGACCAGGCATATGTAGCAACTAAACAGACTTCAGAGGTTCCTTACATAAAGAATGGAAGGTGTAAAACATGCCTAAAGCAGAATGCCATAGAACCCTTTCCCTTTACTCTTTCTCTTGTTGATTGTTGAGGGGGTGATCTATGTCTGACTTACAAGACATCCACAAACACCACACTTGTAAATCTCCTGCATATTTGTAGGTCAAACAGTACGAGAAATACAAGGTCTAGGGACCTGAATTTTGTCTGTGACTTAAAAAGAAAATGTTGGAGAGACCAATATGTGTCCCAGAGACTGCACCTCCTATGCAACAGGCTTCCCATCCATGTGAAGCTGAGCTTGTCTATTACCCAGTTTAAGTGCAACCTAGACCAGTGGATGGGGAATAGGAAATTTACACTGGGCCTGGCACCCATGTCCCTTATGGATAGAGCTTATAAATGCCTGGCCCTCAATATCCAATTTGGATACAGAATGTTATTTTTCTTTCAGGAAAACATGGCTAGCCGTGGAAGGACTCCCTAGTAACAATAAATTAATCTATGTGCATATCACTTATGGACATCCAATAGCACTTCAGACTGAGATCATGGCAGACATTTGCATTCAAGCCACCACAGTCATATCATAGTCATTCATATGCAGAATTTTCAGTCAGTTCCTATAATGTATGGCGAACATGTGGAAGAATATATGCCCAGACCACAAGCCAAGAAGACAGTTGTGATGTGGAGATTCCACTGTATCCCAGGTATACTCAGCACCACACATATCAGTCATCACACATATGCCATAATCTGGGCACCTGGTATGAATGCTGTCCCAGTGGAGCAGATAGTCAGCGATGACTCTTGATACATAAGTGTTGTCTTCCACCTTCATTTACCTGGTGTTGACACTGCACAGCTTACCTAACCAGACAGTGCTTCTATGTTGCCCCTGAAAAGGGACACTTGTGTCTAGTGGACTTACCTGGTTAACAAATGCATAAAATAAAGAAATAAATAAAATCTCAGCTACACCCACTAAACCACTGTCCATACCTCTTATTATTTTAGAGCAAGGAATCTGGACAAAGCCTACAATAATGGGTAACAAAGGCCCAGAAATAGGAAAAGATTTTAAATATGTGTTAGCATGCAATTTCAGAAGGCTATTAGGGTCTGAAACTCAAATTTATATCATTATTTACTGACTTCGATCATCAGTGATTTGCGAGAAAACCACAATTTTACAAAGAACAGATCAAATATATGAGGCAAAAATCTGGACATTCTGTGAAAATTTGGACAGCTGAGAGGCATGCTACTGTCTGGAAGAGTTCTTCCCTACTTGTGGCCTTCCACAGAGTAAGTATCTCACCTAGGTACCTGCCTGAGGACACAGAATACCCCTATAGCCATGGCTGCTCACTCTGATGAAGCAGCTAGCAAACCAGGCTGATGAGCCATACACCACCAACAACCACAATTTAATATCAAAGATTGTGTCTTCAGTCAGCTACAAATCTATTTCCACTGCTTGTCACCATTACTGCAGTATGTACAACATAAGGCATGCATCATAGTCCTGGTATGTTGAATGCTGAGTAACATGAGTGCACACACTCACTAGAACTAGCTGCACCATGACCAGGTCAGACCAAGTGGAAGAGGAAGACGTCAACTGGAATTTTAATGCAGGCAAAAGCTGATACAAGATGGCAGGGCAAAGGCCACGGATGATTAACTGACTTCACATCTGCACCATGCTCTTACAGAAGATATTCAGTTAATGCAGGTATGTCACAGGATGAAAGGTTACAAGATTATGTGTAGTTCGCATGTGCATGCATGTGTGCATGTGCGTGCGTGCGTGTGTGTGTATCTGCATGTGTGCATGTGCATATTACTTGCGATTTTATCTGTATTTGTATTATTTGGAGTTAGTATATTTAAGTTGCAGGGAGTGTGGGGGCACCCCCCTGCAAAAACATGGTTTTACATCTCTTTTTTTCTTAGTTTCGAGATTTCACAACCTCGAGATTATGGCTTCGATGTTATGAATCTCGAGATTGTGGTATTTTGAAATTAAGAAATGGACATATATATATATATATATATATATATATATATATATATATATATATACACACACACACACACACACATATATATACACACACATAGCACAAGCAGAAAACTATAATTCAAAGTGGAAAGGGATGATGATGAAACAAGGAGGAGGCTCAAGAGACAAGGAGAGACTGAGATTTTGGATGCAGACCTTTAAGGAGAATAACAATCATATTCATAAAGTAGCAGAAAGTATTCTAAGAACTAAGCAAACACAGGAATCAAGAAAGGAGATTTTGCCGATAGGTATGACTGTAATTAGGGATACAGACAATAAGCAAGAGGGGCTTGAATTTATTGGAGAAAACTGGTAAAGGAGCCAAGGTACTTGGAGCAAACTAGAGAGGGGAAGGTAATAGAATGGGAATATGCCAAGAATTTATCTGGAGTGCACGTTAGAGATTGCCTTCCCTATCAAGGACTGATATGAGTATAGGCAAAGAGAAACAGGGGAATCCTAACTGAAAGACCAGCAATGGTACAGATTTTAGTAGAATCTAGAACAGAAACTGCTGTTAAAAAAGGAATATTTAGTAGAGCATACAAAATATTGCATGACAACTATAAGAATCAATTAGAGGTGGTTAGAAAGGATTGGGAAGAGAGCCTGGATAAGCGATTCACAAAGAAAGAGTGGGGGATATATGTCTCTCTCAAATATGCAACAAGGTCTAGAAAATTTAGGATCTTTGCTTGGAAGTGGTTACATAGGTATTTTTATACCCCAAATAGACTCCAAATAACTTTTCCTCAGGTATACAGCAAATATTGGAGATGAGATGGAGAAGAGGTAATTGGGAACATATTTGCTGGGAGTGTAATGAGTTGACAGACTTTAAAGATTCTCTGCAGACAACTCTGCCAGAGATAATGGGTGAGCAAATTGGTGTAACTAAGGAAATTATTTTTTGAGCTATGATACAGAATCGGAATTACCTAGACACAGTAAAGTCTTACTGAGCCTAATTATGGTGGTTGCCAAAAAAGCAATTATTAGAAAATGAAATCAAAGTCTTAACCAATTGTACTAGAAGTAGTGAATATATTAACAAAGATAAAACAACTGGAACTGGGATCTTTAAAAAATGGTAGGAGCAAATTGCATACAAAAATTGGGAATTGTGAGAACAATACACGCAGAGGAGAAACGAGGTTTAAAAGAAGGCAGATCTTGAATGAGCTACTTAATGTTTGACTGACAATGACTGCATAGATTATAAGAGATGTATGTTTGCAACTAAAATTATGTCACTATGGTTTGTTTTCATCTATATAAATGGATGATTTCCTTTGTCATACATAATTTAATAAATATGATTCTTGTTTAAAAAAGGTGGGTCTGTAACAAGCTACAAATTAGACATCAAACACAGCCTTTCCAGGAAACAAAGGGAGTAAAACAGACCATTTATTAGGTGTAAAAATTATTTTATCACCTTTCAAGGACAATCATTTATGTCAGCATCCTACTATCATGCTTCTGATTTAATGGTGCGATTACATTTTACAGTGCTCAACATATTTTTTTTTTGTTACTGATGCTCCCTAGAGCACTGGAGCCATACCAAATCATGCTATCAGCCCTCTCAGTGCCAAACAACCATGGCACCTCACTGCACTAAGGTAGTGAATGTGCTGGACAGGTAATTAACCAGCTGTGAAACCATTCTGTCATGCACAAGGTCTATGCAAAGATGCCTGAAACATGGAACTTGAGTGAAACAAAAAAATCTCTGTCATACAGGTGCTTGAGATACATCAAGATCACCTATAAGCTAACCAACTGTGATGGTATACCTCTCTACCCAAATGGAGAATCTTTTCTGCTTAACAAAATATACTTTATGAGTTTAAGGCTTCCTATTAGCTTCTATCACCTCCACTATTACAATTAGAAGGTCCTTTGGGAAAAAGGATTTACGAAGCAGCAAGTCTCTTAGACAGAGATGGCTGCCACCTCAACAAAGTGGGTTTTCCTTCATTTATCCTAACATAATTTTCTGCTCTGCCCAGGACCAGAGACTTGAAATCACACCCTTCTTGACCACTATGAGGTAATGAGGATGAGATCTCGTCTTCCTCTAAATTTTGCTATGATCATGCCTGCACAACTTGGTTGACTTCTCTAAGTCAGTCATCAGAGCTGTGGATGAAGGCAAGGTGGTTCATACAGCCTACCTTGATATGTCCAAGGCCTTTGATACCATTCCCCACTCAGGAATCATAGAAAAACTCACTAAGCTAGGCATCAACCCCTATATCACTAGCTGGGTTGCAAACTGGCTCACAGATAGAACCCACAATGTGAAAGTAGCTGACTCCAAGTCAGACTGCCAACTGGTCACGAGTGGAGTCCCACAGGGATCGGTCCTGGGTCTTCTTCTGTTTGGTAGCTACTTCTCAGAAGTCCAGTCCAACACAAAGGAACTCTGGCTGACAGAGTTTGCAGATGATCTCAACTTGGAAGCCATTATTAACTCCCCAAGTGATGCTGACATCCTACAGAAAGGCCTCGCTGAGACCAACGACTGGTGTCTGAACCATGGCCTTAAGCTCAATGCCAAAAAAAGTGTCATCATCCCCTTTGGGAAATACCCAGTTCCCATGAACTACCATATCGATGGTAGTCCACTGAACACAGAAGGTGTTATAAAAGATCTGGGAACATAGGTTGACTGTAACCTCTCATTTGACCACCACACTGTCACTGGGGTCAGAAAGTCCTTCTTTGTGGCACATCTCATTACTAAGGGTTTTGCATCCATTTAGAAAGAGGTCATTGTCTCCCTCAACTCTTCCCTCATTAGGCCAATTATCGAGTACAATGCCCCATTTGGCATGTACCTCACTAGACACCTGCAACAACTGGAAAGGCCCCAAAAGTACCTCACAAAGAGGATCCTAGGCCTTAAACACTTGTCTTATATGGACAGACTAAAAAAACTCCAACTACTCTCTGTCTCATATCGCCTACTTAGAGACGATCTCTGCTTGACTTACAAAGGCATGGCTAACCTAGCTCTGTTAGAAACAGTACATCTAAAGAAATCCTAATCCTTCCACACCACACACTCCAGAGACCTCAACCTCATTATCACAATCAACAGTACAAGCTGGAGGGACAGGTTCATAACCCAGAGACAGCCCATGCTATGGAATAGACTTCCCATACATGTCAAACAGAGCACCTCATTGGCCCTCTTCAAGAGAAATCGTGATGAGTGGATGGGAAATAGAAAATTCATCATGTGGATCACTCCAGTGGCTCTACTCGACAGAGGTAATGGAAACTAAGGTTGAGTGGCACGATGCCAGGGTAATCCTATGGGCCAGGCTTGTAAAGGCTCCAGGGCCATTAGCTTAGTACACACCTATGAACCTATAGGAACAATGTCAGGACAAAGAGATAGGTTCTTTGCCATTAGGCACAACGCAACCACCATCAAATTCCTCTTGCCTTGCTCGAGTGAACAGAAAGGGAGGACTGCATTCCCTCAAGTGAATAGGCTGACTTTCATGGTGTCCCACTACTGAAAAAAAACATAACCAGAGAGGGTTTCAAAAATCTTTTATAAAGAGGGCTGGAGTTGCAGTGTAGGGTGTCTGCCATCACATTCACTTCCCCTGGGACATCAGCAGGTAGCAAGGTGAAGCACTGTTAAACTCTCATCTCTTAGGAAAGAGGACAGGAACAGTGTGCCACCATGCTTGTTCACATATCACACTGTAGCATGGGTCTCTAAACTGACCACTTGGGGCTCTAGACGTAACTCCATTCCCAAATATTTATTAATAAGGAATGTTGTTAGCATCACCAGCTGGCAAGGTCTCTTATCCTCTAATCATCATTGCTCCTAAACAAGAAGTCTAAGTATGCATTCATCAAGGTTTTTTCCTTAATACAGTATTCATCATTAGGATCTGTGAAGGGCTTTGTTCCAAGAAGAAGGGGAGGGGGGAAGTAGTCCACAATGAGATTAGTAGAAATCATATTCCACTTCAGAGACTTGAGAAAGTATCTAAAATCATAAAGTCTTTGAGGGCACGATGCTTTGTCTTCAGAGAAAACTTGCACTCCACTGTAATAACAACATCCACAGGCATACAAACGGCACCATGACAACTCGTCAGTACAAAAAGTACAGTTGTGTACACTTACCATAAATGTAGATGTTTGAGTGTATTCACTGTTGCAGTAATCACATTTGGGTTATCTGCCTACAGGTAGCCCTCAGGTGGCCTGAATACCAGAGTCTTGGGATTTCTGTGTCAGATGCTGTCACTTCTTCCATGACGTCAGGAGTATAAAACATGCAGCCAAAGCCATTACATCAGTTTTTCTTGCTCCAGATGTCAGGAGTCCCCAAAATAGGAAGCAATTACATGGTGTGGAACACCCCCAGTAGAAAGTAAATACCAATGTTATAAAATATGGCCAAACAAAGAATAGGTAGAAGTATAGAGAAGTCAGGGGGATGGAGGGATTGTAACCAGGACTGCAACAGTGAATACACTCGAACATCTACATTTATGGTAAGTGTACACAACTGTATTATGCTCTTCGTGTTTCACTGTTGCAGTCATCACATTTGGGTTGATTCCCAAAGCTGAGGATGGATGGAGGCAGTCAAGAAGCATTAGGGCTAGCAAGCAGGCCCTGTAAGACTGCTGTGGCAAATCCAGCTCTGGATTTGGAAAAGATAGGTAAATGATAATGCTTGGTGAAGGTGTGTACAGAGTTCCAGGTTGCAGCTTCCAGGATGTCCCTGGTAGGGACTCCCCTGAGAAATGCTGTTGAGGTTTTTGTAGCCCTAGTGGAATGTGTTTTGATCCCCTGTGGGGTAGGTTTACCATGGTGCTTGTAGCAGAAATGGATGCAGTGTGCTATCCATTTATTAATGGTTTGCTTTGAAATGGCCTTGCCCTCTGCCAGTGTAGCTAAGCTGACTAGCAGCTGGTCAGATTTTCTGAAAGGTTTAGTCTGTCCAGATAGAACCTAAGCTGCCTGTGCACATCCAGGGAGTGCAGGATCCTTTCCACTTTATTCTGAGGATTAGAGAAAAAGGTTGGCAAATGAATGGATTTGTTTAACGCCACACTAGATACCACCTTGGGCATAAATGATGGGTTAGTCCTGAGGGAAAACCTGTCCACATGGAAGATAATGAAGGGTTCCACAGTCATAAGGGCCTACAATTCAAACACTCTTCTTGCTGAAGTGATGGCTAGACATAAAGCTGTTTTCCAGGAGAGGAATTTTAACTCTGCTGAAGCAGTAGGTTCAAAGGGTGGAAATGTGAGTTTTTCCAATACAAAGTTAAGGTCCCAGGCTGGAGTGGGAGCTCTCCTGGGGGTCTTAAATTTTTGACTCCTCTCAGGAACTGTTTGACGAGAGGACGAGAGAAGAGGGGTGGCTCAGTATTATAATGAGCTGAAATGGCAGAGGCATGAATCTTAATTGAAGAGAAGGATTGACCTTTGTGGAGCATTTCTGTTAAGTAATCTAGTATATGAGGTAAGCTGGGCACAGTTGTGTCCATTCCTTGAGAATGGCTTCAAGAACAATATCTTTTCCACTTTGCTGAATAGGATTTTCTAGTACTAGTCCTCCTTGCCTCAAGGATGACATCCAGCACATGTTTACCCAGGGTTGCTGGTGATGAGTTCAGGGGATGAACACCAGGCTGCTGGGTTCAGGGTTTGTAGCTGAGGATGCAAAATCTGGCCCTCCTGCTGGGACAGCAAGAAGGGGGTCTGAGGCAGGTGCCATGGTGGCAGTACTGTCAGACTGTGCAAAAGTGGGTACCAGTGCTGGCGTGGCCAGTCTGGTGCAATCAGGATTGTCCTTGGCTTGTCCTTTTGATCTTTAGTAGAGGGGCAGAGGGGGAAAGGCATAGATTGGGAGGTTTTCCCATGTAAAGGACAGAGCATCCACTTTCCATGCTTGGCTGTGGGGAGTTCTGGTGCAATATTTGCTCAATTGATAGTTCTGAGGGGAAGCAAAGAGGTCCACCTCTGGTGCCTCTCACCTGTGAATCAGAATCTTGAATGATTTGAGTTCCAGTTTCCACTCGTGTGAGTCCATTAGATTTTTGCGTGTCGTCTGTCAGTGAATTTAGTTTGCATGGCAGGAATTGAGCTAGCAGGTGCACTTGATTGCTCAAGGCTGTGTTCCACAGAGCCATGGCTAACCTGCTTGTTTACGTACCACATAACTGTGGTGCTGTCTGTCTTTATCAATAGTTACCCTGGAAGAATAAGGCCTTTGAAGGCTGTCAGAGAGCATTCTGTACAGTTAACATTTATTTTTGATTGATATGCAGGTGCATTTGCTTTGGGCTCCATTTGCCTTGAATACATTGTCCTGCCATGTGAGCCCCCCCCCCATGCATAGTCTGATGCGTCTGTTGTTAGGATTTGGGCGGCAGGAGGTTGAGTGAAAGGGAGTCCTTTGTTGTAGTAGCAGGCCTCTGCCAACCAATGGAACTCTGCCCTTAGGCAAGGAATGATAGGAATCATTGTTTCCAGGTCCTGAGAATGTTGACACCAGAGACTTTTTAAGTACCACTGAAGTTTCCTCATATGCAGTCTTGCATATGGAATTAGTAAAATGCAAGAGCCCATGAACCCTACGGCTTGCAGAATTTTTCTTGCAGATAGCTGGGTTTTGGTGGCCAGTAGATTGAAGTAGTTTGTCAAATAAATTTGTTTTTCTGGAGTGAGGAATGCCATCTGGGAAGTTGTGCTCAAGCTTGCTCCCAGGAATGCAATCTGTTGGCTGGGCACCTGATGTGATTTCTTTTCATTGATGGTGTACCCCAGTAAAGTTAGAAGTCTCTTTACAAATGTCAGGTGCTGGAGTAGCAATTCCTGACTGTCCGCCTGAATCAGGCAATCATCCAAGTATGGGTAAATTTGAATTTTTCTCTGCCTGCAATATGCAATGGCTGGAGCTAGTCATTTTGTGAATACCCTGGGTGCAGTAGATAAGTCAAAGGGAAGTGCAGAGAACTAATAGTGCATAGAGCCTGCTCTGAAATGTAGATATTTCCTGCAAGATTCCCTTATGGAGATGTGCAGATAAGCTTCTTTTAAGTCTAGGGTGGCTAGCCAGGAGTCCTTGACTAGCATAGGAAGCAGCTGTTGGAGAGTAAGCATTTTGAACCTTGGGACCACCAGGAAGGTGTTGAGAATAGACAGATCCAGGATAGGGCACCAAGAGTTTTCT
This sequence comes from Protopterus annectens, assembly GCF_019279795.1. Classification (NCBI taxonomy): domain Eukaryota; kingdom Metazoa; phylum Chordata; order Ceratodontiformes; family Protopteridae; genus Protopterus; species Protopterus annectens. Next base: position 806,938,494 of record NC_056746.1, read on the forward strand.
TTTCTGGGTATCAGAAACAGTCTGGAGTAAAAACCTTGTCCCCTTTGCTCTGCTGGGGCAGGTTGAATAGCCTTGATACTGAGAAGAGAAAGTACTTGCTTTTGGGCCTCTTCCCACTGGTTTGGGGGGAGGTCTGGCCATCTGTTTGGGGTTGGCAGTGAGTGGAAGTAGAATCTGTATCCCTGAGATACAATGTTCAAGACCCATCTGTCCTGGGTGATGTACTCCCAGTTTTTTTGCATGCAGGGCAAGTTTTCCTCCTAGGGGTGCAAGTACCTGGGCAAGGCTTGGAAGAGTTAAGGATAAGTCATTGCAATATTTTACCATAGGACGCTGGCTTACTACTCCCTGTTTTAGAGGTGGGAGCACTCCATTGCTTAGATCTGTGCATACCCTGAGACTGTAATCTTGGTGGTCTGCTGCCCCTGGATTTCGGCTGAGAAGGTCTGGGAAGAACTGGAAAGGACCAGTTTTTAGAAGGCCAATGCCTACTGACAGCTAGCTGTACCTGTAGGAAATCTTTAACAGTTTGCATAGATTTCGCTTTTTCATCCATCTTTTTGAGGACTGCTGCTTTATTGCCAAACAGGTGTTCTTGGTTTAATGGTGCACCTAGTAATTTTGCTTTGACATGGTCTTGGAAGATTTGTTCCTTAAGCCAAGCAAGCCTTCTAAGAACAGACCCAGTGACAGTAGCTCTGCAAGCAAGATGATTCTAAGGCATCAAAACCACATTGCAAAGTATGTTTTCCAACTTGGTTAGCAGAATGCATTAACTCTTGTAAATCTTTATGTTCTGCACAATCAGGAATCAACATCATTTTCTGTTTAATTAGCTCCAAAATATGTTGCTGATACTTTAACATATGAAACTGGCAATTTAAAGCCCTGATGGCAAGAGTAGCAGAGGTGTATACCTTCTTACCCCATCTGTCTAAAGCCCTAGAGTCCTTGTCTGAAGGGGTAGGGTTTTTGGCTGTTGTAGCCTTAATGCCTTTAGGTCCCTGGGAAATGGTCTCTGGATCCGCAGTAGGATTCTTAAAGAGGAATTTGTGTGAGTCGGGTACTCTGTAGAGCTGGTCAGGTTTCCTGGGAGCTGGAGGCAAAGTATCAGGGGTAATGCTGGATTCCAAGAAGAGATCACCTACAATTTCCAGAACAAGAGGGATAGCTAGAGGCAAGTCTAAAAATTCCGAGTCTCTTTTTGGACTGTGGGTAATCCTGGCACTCCCAGCGGTAATGCTCTCTAAGGGTATGCACGGTTTCACCAAAAGAAAAATCGTCTGGTGGGGAAGCAGGGGGAATGGAATTCTCTGTATCAGAATCTTCATAAGTAGATAACTGTATGTCCTGGTAATCAGAAGGATCAGAGTCAACAGACTCATGATCTGAAGAATCTGGAGAATCAGTTATTGGTCTTTTTGAGGGGGAAGGATGGCTTCCCCTAATTAAAGTAATAAGATCTTCAGCCATTCTAAGCATTTGTTTCTGAGGCATGTGGGCCTGAGAATGCGCTTTGTCGGTTTCCTAGGCGTAGTGCGAACTCTCGACCTGAGAAATTCATTATTTTTGATTTGAAACAAAGTTGTCGGTTTAATTTGAAAATCAGAAGGCCTGAATACACCCTCAGAAGCCGGTGCCTAGACAGCGGCTCCGGACCCATCCAAGGCAGAGACATCCACAGGTTCCATAGTCGAAGAAGCATCTCGCGGCATACCGGACTCCGAATGGGTCTCAGTAGAGGCCTGCGAATCTGTAGAAGTGGGTATCAGGGGCTGCGAAAGTGCCTCACTGAGTACCGGCGGACTGGCGACTAGCTTAACGGAAGCGTTGTCGGCAGTTTTGGACCTATGCGGTCTGTCTCTTTCTTTATCCTTACGTTTTTTCAGAAGATTGGTAGTCGGATGGCTTATCGAAGCCATTTTGGAATACGGAGAACAAGAGCAAAAGAAATTAGCAACAAAAATAGCCCGACAATGAATAGTTCAGGCGTTGAACAATGCACAAAACAGACAGCGAGGAATGTCGTGGCCTGGGCCTAAACAGGTGACACAGTAAGAATGACAATCTCTGTGAGGTATTTGCTTTCCACAAGCAAGACAATTATTAACTTTTTCTGACATCAGTTAGAGCAAGAAAAAAGGATTCCCAACGGGGTACTTATCTTTTAGAAGACTTCAGGTCTGAAACCCAAAAAACAAAAATTTCAGGAGGTGGCCGACTGGCACTTGCGAACTGCTTCTGCTTTGGACACTGCACGGCAAGAAAAGCTGGTGTAATGGCATCAGCTGCATGTTTTATACCCCTGAAGACCTGACGTCATGGAAGAAGCGACAGCATCCAACACAGAAATCCCAAGACTCTGGTATTCAGGCCGACTGAAGGCTACCTGCAGGCAGATAACCCAAATGTGATGACTGCAACAGTGAAACACGAAGAACATCTGGGCAGATACATAAATATCTTACTTGGACCCTAGTCTACCTCCTCACCCAGCTGCCAAAGTTGTGACCCTCCAGGACCCTCTCCACATGCAGGAAAGAAGTAAGTGTCCAATTCTGCCCTAACGAAGGCAATCCTGTGAAAATGAACCAGACAGCACTTTGACTAGTTTAAGGAAATTTCTCTCCAATGCCTGTCACCATTAATAAGAGACAAAACCAGGACAGTCTACAAATGGGCTCCTTAAAAGGGCCACAAGAAAGAAAACATTCAATCAGGAAAACCACAGGTAACATCCTGGTAAACATTCTGGTCAGAGAAGAGATCTCAAACAGCAACATATTGTACTGAAAGTGATTCCTGCCTACAGCAGAACCATGTAACCTGTGCAGACTCGTATACTATTGGGGGATGTCTCAGAAACTGGTTTGATCTAAAAGGAGGAGGAAGAGCTGAAAGGAGGTGTCAAAGGTCTGCAACCATTTCCTTAGATACCTACTCAAAATGAATGTCACCTCTAAATCTGCTGTCCTATTCATAGAAACAATCAAGAAAGTCCACTGTAGAAGCAGAGAGAATGGTTATTCCAGAATCTCAGTGATGTAGAACTTCAGACTCTTAGCCTTTCCAGACTCTACAGACAAGTAAGTGACCAGAGTTCTAACATGACAAAGAAGAAAAGCTTGCTTGTGCTGTCTAAAGCTTTAAACTCCTTAATGAAGAAGACAGTGGGAAATGTGTTGTGATCTCTGTGACTTATGCTAGACTAAAGGGATTAAAGGATTACCTAGATTGGGGGGGGGGGGCTCCATACAAGAGAAGGCAGGTCATCAAGAGAAGTGCCAGTACAAGTCTTGGCATGGATTCCAACCCAACTTACCACATGGAATGCTCCTAAAACAAAAAGTTATGTACTCACCATAATGATGCATGTATGTCATCTCTTTTTGGCCTTCCTCAAATTATGAGACTCGGATCAGGATCCGGGTACTTCAATAGACGTTGGCTCTCTAGCTCAAGCTCCTCCCCAAATCCATAATCCTCTCCTAAGCCTGGATTACATCAGATTGCATTTGCCCCCGTCAGCCTACCATCTTGTATTGGTACCACATAAAACACACAGTCCAAATTAAACCACATTCAAGTTAGAACAGACAGAAGGAAGAGGAAGACTGCATCTCATTCAGCAAGGTAGGCAGGAATCACTCCTCAGGTCAGACTAGAAGCTGAAATGAAAATTCTCCAAAGTAGAAAGGAGGCTGGAGGTCAAGGAAGGATAAAGAGAGACTACATAAAATGCATTGTTATGGTGAGCACATAAATTTTGAACCTGATGATGCCTTTTTTGTCAGCTCCTCAACCGATGGTACACAGTCTCCAGCTAAAGAAAACCCTGGGTGGTCCTTAAGGAAAGAAAGTGTTATTTTTTTATTCATTAAAATTTATGGTTTGCTGTGGATTTATGAGTCCTTCTTTGTCTGTTCTTGGTACCTCTACAGTGCTTGTGTTTATTTTGCATTGGTCAGCACTTGTGCTATTGGCACTGCATTTTTCCATTAATTTTTTCCTCACTGAAGGATATTTCAGATTACAGTGGAGCCAAATGTTGCTCTATCCAAGTCAATGTCAAAGAAAACTGTCATTCAGAACTACACTGCAGAGTAGCTGAACAAAATTGCAATGCTTCATTCTCAATGCAGGAAACAGTTGCACATAGACAGACAAAAATTAATAAAATATCACAGTAGAATTTTAATAAGTAGAAATTTATAAGTAAAGTAGGACAGCAGTGACCCACACCCATCCCAGAACAGGAGACAAGGAACAATATAAAGGTAATATTGTCAAAGTAAAATTGAAACAATACCAGCATATCTCTGAATATACTGAATTATTGCACAGTTTGTATATTCCACTTTACAAACTCACATACTTCCTACTTTACTTTACAGTCCTTCAGTGCATAGGTGAGCTACCTTAGTATTGCACTTAGTTATTGCACATCCATAAAATAAGCCCCTTGATAGGCTAGTTATACAACAGACATTATGGTTCGTTTTTCCCAAAAGTTCAACAGTCTAATGGAGAGTGGAAAGAAATGTTTTTTAGTCTGGTGGTCTTACAGTGCAGGCTTCTGTATCTCCTGCCTGAGGACAGGCAAGTGTACAGACCATTGGCAGGATGCGTTGGATCACTGGAAATCTTTTTGGCCCTGTTGATGCACCAGCATTTGCATACATCCTCCAGAGGTGAAAGGGAGGTGTCAATGATTCTTTTTGCTGACCTTGCAACTCTCTTGAGAGCCTTCCGATCCTGATTGTTACAGCTCCCATACCAGACTGCAATGCTGTTGATCAGGACACTTTCAATAGTGCCCCTATAAAAGGTCTGAAGTATGAAGCTTGGCAATTTGGTATTCAATTTAAGTTGATAATTTAGTATTAACTTGGTAATCCCTAGATAAGATGTCTAATTTGGAATGAGAAATGAAGGCATGAACATTAGACCAAGTGGCAGCTGCACAGATGTCAAGTATGGAAGCCCTGGAACAGAAAGCAGACAATGTGGCTACAGATCTGGTGGAATGAGCTGTACGCGGTGTAGGTAAAGTCATCCCTTTATTCTTATAAACGGAGGAATTACAGTCAGTGAGCAATCTAGTTAAACTTACTTTTGATACCGCCTTGCCCACTTTAGCCTTGGAAAAAGAAACAAACAATTGACTTGATTTCCTGAAATCTTTAGTTCTACGGAGATAGAATCTAATCCATCTGTGAACCTCCAACAGGTGCAGCATGTATTCTCCCTTGCTGGAAAACCTTGGAAAGAATACAGGTGGTTAGATGGACTTGGTTGATAGTGGTCTCTGGTGTCAACTTAGGTAGGAAAGAAGGGTTAGGATCAACCTCCTTTCCCCATTTTCTACATGGGGTCAGGGTGTTGTATTAACTGTCACCATCTCTCTTGATTCAATGGCACATTCCTGCCTTCTTTGACACTCATTACAAACTAAGAAAACTCACAAACAAGAACAGGAAAATGAGCTGAGTTAACGCAAGTCACCACACCACAAATCAGGATGTTTGAACCATTTATTGTAAAGCACTTTTTGTCTTAGGCAATCCCAGGACTTCTTCAGACAAAATAACAGCACATACGCCCCTTCTTTTATCTTCCACAATTAAAATAAAACATCGCACCATTGGTTAAAAATGCTAATTCATTAAATATGCTAAAGACCTCTAGGTCTGAAGTCATGTGCCCGCCCACTGAGAGCAGATCACAACACAGTGTAAGAAACGGGCTACATGTGTTCGCCTTTATGCATCAAAAAGTTACAAACACATAACTCTGCAGGTTTAAACTATCATGCAATACAAATTAAATTTTACCATTAAGTCATATTTTGACCTAGTGAAAAATACTAAGTCTGAAGGCACAAGCCCGCCCACTGTGACCGGGTCACAACAGAGTGTAAAATTATGAGCTACATGCATTTGCCTTGAGGCATAAAAAGTTACGAAAACCTACCTAAAAGGCAGTACCTGACAATTTAGACTGTCATGCAATAAAAAATAGTAACATTTGCACATTAAGTCATAATTTGACCCAATATGCAAACACATACCTAAAAGGCAGTACCTGCAGGTTTAAACTATCATAGAATACAAGTTAAATTATACCATTAAGTCATATTTTGACCCATCCATTTGCCTCTACGGTTTAAACTATCATGCAATAAAAAATAGTAAAATCCACACATTAAGTCGTAATTTGACCCAATATGCCTTTAGCTAAAAACAAAGCTCGCCCACAGTATATAATACAAGTGGTTAGGGCGAACAAATTACTACATCTACTAACAAAAAAAATAGTTGATGATTAACATGTGCGGTGAAGTCAAGGATTGCTCCTTTACACAATAGTGCAACAAATACTGACAAAATCCAAACTAACAAAAGTTGTTAGAAGTTGTTATGATAGTTTAACCTTGCAGGTACTGCCTTTTAGGTTATGTGTTTGCATATTGGGTCAAATTACGACTAAATGTGCAGATTTTACTATTTTTTTATTGCATGACAGTCTAAATTGGCAGGTACTGCATTTAGGTAGGTTTTTGTAACTTTTTATACCTCAAGGCAAATGCATGTAGCTCGTAACTTTACACTGTGTTGTGACCAGGTTACAGTCGGCGGGCTCATGCCTTCAGACTTAGTGTTTTTCACTAGGTCAAAATATGACTTAATGGTAAAATTTAATTTGTATTGCATGATAGTTTAAACCTGCAGGTACTGCCTTTTAGTTATGTGTTTGTAACTTTTTGATGCATAAAGGCGAACACATGCAGCCCGTTTCTTACACTGTGTTGTGATCTGCTCTCAGTGGGCGGGCTCGTGACTTCAGACCTAGAGTTCTTTAGCATATTTAATGAATTAACGTTTTTAACCAATGGTGCAATGTTTTATTTTAATTGTGGAAGATAAAAGAAGGGGTGTGTGTGCTGTTATTTTGTCTGAAGAAGTCTTGGGATTGCCTAAGACAAAAAGCGCATTACAGTAAATGGTTCAAACTTCCTGATTTGTGGTGTGGTGGACTTACGTTAACTCAGCTCATTTTTCTGTTTTGTGACACTCATGCCAGATGTTGCAGATCTTCTCTCATGCAATCCATCCACCTCTTTGCTGGACACCCTTATATCTTATCGTTTTCTTATCTATCCCAATTCTTCTTCACCAAATTGTCCTCAGCTTTTCCACACATGTGCCCGAACCACAGTAATCTGTTGTCTTTGATTGTTTCTGCAATTGGAGCTAATCTGGCTTCTACACTTGTGTCCTTATTCCTTTGTCTGTTCCGCAGTGTGCATCCTACCCACCCATCTCAGGCACTTCATTTCCATCACCTCTACCTTCCTTATCTGCTCTGTGTTTACTGCCCAAGTTTCTGTACCATATAATAGTACTGGTCATACCACTGTTTTGCACACCTTACTTTTCAGCTTGTTTGGTAGTCTTATGTCATACACTACACCTGACACTCTATGCCAATTGGCTGCAACCCCTCTGATTCTAGCTTTGACCTCCTCTTTCAGACTTTCCCTCTTCTCAAACACCTCTCCCAGATACTTGAAGCTGTTAACCTGGTCCACTATCTTCCCTTCTATCAACTCTCAGCTTCTTCTGATTTCCCCAATTTATTGCCTTTATCATTGTCTTATCTGTAATCAGTGCCATCCCATGTACCTTCAATTTTGCATTCCATTCCCCTTTTCTTAAGTTATCGTTCAGAGTCTGCTTGTAATGCCACATCATCTGCATACAGCAACTTTGTTGATCTGTCCACTCTGACCTGTTTGCTTATGTAATCCAACAGCAGTGGGCTCAGAGTTGAACCCTAATGTACATCCACTCTAACTGGGAGACCCTCTGTCGGACTGAACACCGTGCATACTTGAGTCATTGGGTTCTTGTACATAGACTGCACTAATTCTACCAATGTTTCTGGGACTTCAAGCCACCACAGAACTGCTCAAATCAGCCTTCTTGGGATGCTTTTTCCAAGTCTAGGAATGTCCAAATTGGACTCCTTCCTCATCTGTAGCTTCTTCTCAACTATCTGTCTCACTGCAAACATTGGGTCAGTTTTGCTGCATCCTGATCTTAATCTGAACTTCTAATCTCCCATCTTACTTTCTACTACTCTGTTACCAGTCACCGCTCCAGAACTTTCCTTATGTATAACAACATATGACAGCTGGGAAGGGAGTGCCTGGAGTTATGATACACATCTAGAAACCTGAAAGTTGTTTTTTTAAGACAAAAACGTTAAGCCTACCTTGACAGAGGGCTCAAAGGGTGACTGCATCAAAACTTGAAAAAGTACTATTAAATCCCATAGACAAGCAAGATCCTTAACAGGTGGTCAAAGTAAAAGGTACCTTTGAGTAAGGTCTTACATTATCTCAGTTCGCCGAGGAAGAATGTTTTTTGCCTATGTGAAAATCAGAAATGTCAGCAAGTTGGACTTTAATTGCAAAATAACTAGGTCCACTATTGAAAATGGAGGCAAGAAAATCAAGGATAGTTGAAATAGGTGCTGAAAATGAGTCCAGTTATCTCTAGAGAGCCTAGACGGAACATCTCTTCCATTTGCTCTTATATATCTTCCTAGTAGATTCTTTCTGGGAGGATGTAAGAATATGACATACTGGGGAAGCAAGCTTGAACTGTCTATGCATCAGTGGAAGTATAGAAACCATGTGGTCAACTTGAGGGTCTGAATATCTGGGTGAGGTATCCCAGATGGGTGAAAGAGAAGGTCCTGAGAGGGATCCAACACCCAGGGAGGGTGTAATAGATGAGGCCACAGAAAGGGAAAACACATTTATCAAGGCCAAAATGGAGCAATGAGGATTACTTTGCTTTTCCGCTTGATGCTTTCCGAAGAATCTTGGGAATGAAAGGGATGGGGGAAAGGTGTACAGACGACGAGAAGGCCAATTGTGAATCAGATTGTCTCTCCGTGACTCCCCCTCTAGAAGGATCATGGCGAAATACCTGCTGCAGTTGGAATTGTGGGGAGACGCGAAGAGATCACAGCACAGTTGGCCCCATTGGAGAAAAATCCTTTCCACCATTAAAGCGTTGAGAGACTGCTTGTGAGGGAGTAAGATGGACCTGCTCAGTTTGTCTACTAGCACATTAGACTTCCCCAGAATATGTGTTGCCAACAGAAAGGGGCCAGAAGAGATCACCCATTGCCACATGCACAATGCTTCTTGACATAAGGGATAGAATAAGGTTCCTCCATGTTTATTGATGTACTAGACTACCAACATGTTGTCTGTCTTAATAACAACTATCTTTGCAGGGAGAACATCTTGAAATGCTTGCAATGCTAATAGGACTGTTCTCATTTTCAGGACACTGATGTGAAGATTAACCTCCGAGACTAATTGCAGTTGATAATCTTTCCCAAGAAATGCTCCCCCACACTAGTTGGGAGGTGTCTGTAGTCACTGTGGCCTTCGGTACAGGGATGAAAGGGCGGCCCTGGGAAAATTCTGCGTGGCTCCACCAGGCTTTGCGCTGTCTGCAAACCTTTGTAATCCAAATCATTATGGTCAGGGAGTGTCGTCTTATTGACCATTGTACTGCAAGCATCCATTACAGTACCCTCATGTGAAACCTTGCTAAAGGTACCAGAATCATGGAAGCTGCCATAGATCCTAAAAGTTGTACGACTAACCTGGATGGAAGAGAAGGAACAGAGAGAATGTGTGATGCTTGGCTCTGCAAAGTATTTAACATTGTCTGTGGTAAGCTGGCGATGTGTGTCACTGTATCCAAACACCAATGAATTACAGGACTTGAGTGGAGGAGAGTTGCGACTTGAAATAATTCACTGTGATGCCTAGTTGAAGATATATGTGGAGCAAGTAGTCCCTGCCTTGAATTAGTGCAGGCTTGGTGGAAGCAGCAAGGAGCCAATCATTGAGATATGAAAACATCTGGAATCCTAGCAGTCTCAAGTGAGGTGCAACCATTGCCACACACTTGAACATCCTGTAGTGAGACCAAAGGGTGGGGCCCTGAGCTGGTAGTGACTGGCTCCCAGATGGAAACGTAGGTATCTCCTGGAGTGCCAGTCTACACTGATGTGATTGTATGCACCCTGCAAATCTATGGAGGACATACAATTGCCCTTGCACAACAGGGGTAGAAGGGACTGAACCATGACCCTCCTGAACTTCAAGGATTTGACTGATTCAAATTGCTGAGATCCAAAACTTGTCTTACGCCTCCAGTTTTATTTGGCACCAAAATGAATCTCAAGTAAGTTTTAAATCCTTACTAATCTGGATTGGGGGGGGAGGGGCTGCTTGGATGACTCTTTTTGCAAGCAGCTTTTCTACTTCTACAGCTGAGGCTTTCCTCTGATTGGGTGGAACACTGGGAATCCTTTTGGGCCAATTGGGAGACTGAAGGAAAAATGGAATGTAACAACCTCTGGCTATTATACTCTGCACTCAGGTGTCTTTGGTGATGGCTGTCCAAGCTTCTGGGTGCTGGGATAAGTACACACCGACTGCCTCCAGGGTACAGCAGTTGGGCAAATCTTTCAGGTGCACTAAAAGGGCTTCTTAGAGAATGGACCTTTGAAGCCCTGGTGTTGCAGGCCTCCTTTGCCACCAGGGCAATGTTGGCCATTAGAGGTCACCCCTCTGCCATGGAGGAATCTGTATCCATAGGGGTCCTGTAAAAATCTTTGTGACATACAGAACATACTTCCTCTTTGGTTCCATGAAAAAGTCCTCTAAGGGCTTAAAAAATGTAGGCCTAAGGCAGATAATGTCTTCCCATCCTATTAACTTCTGGAGAGAGTTTCCATCTCCTTAGGGCCAAATAAGGTGGATACATCAAAGGGAACACTGATGAATAATGCCTTTGAGGGCTCAGCAAAATCAGAAAGATGCATCCAGGTGTGCTTTCTTATGGGATTTCCTGAACCAACGGCTCTTAAAGCTCCAGCTGAGGCATGATAAATCACCCTTATAGAGGCATTCATTAGGGAATGAAGGGTGGCCAGTTGCGAAGAAACAGTCTTCTTATCCTCCGCAGACATGGACCCCGAGCAGACACTGTAAAACTCCTTGATCAAATCCATCTAAAATGTTGTAATGTGCCAAGTAGTTCAGTAACCTGAGGGTAAAGGTCACAGATGCATAAACATGCTTCCCAAATCTGTCCAACACCCTAAACTCTAAGTTCAAGGGATGTACAAAAGAACTCTGTTCAGCAAGTACTTTCTTAGCGGCTGCTGCTACCACCATAGCGTGCACTGGGGAACTCTTGCTCCAATGAGCCCAATCCTTTGGCAAAATGAGATACTTATCTGGTCTATGGAGACAGGCTCCATGACATCCAGATCCTTTCAAGGCAAGTGGGAAATGAGGTCCACCATCTGGAAAAAATCCATGGTGTAGCTGAGCCAGTTCTGAAAACCTCAAGGAACACAGATTCCTCTGGGGGGCGGTCAGAAGACCAACCACCTTTCTGTCTCAAAAGTTCAAGGATTTCACCAAAACAGACATCCTCAGAGGGTGATCTGGGGGACCCCTCCCCTTCATCAAAGTCAGTGTCTTCCATTAGAGACTCCTGTGGGGAATCTAAGTGCCTCCTTTTGCACATATGCTTCAGAGGGTGTTCTCCAATGGAATGCTCTGTGGAGGACTAATAACTGTGCAGAATCCTGGATGAGGACCATCTCTAAGCTTGACCAGGCTGGCTGTCCTGCTGGAACAGGATGAGAAGGCAGAGGATCAAAAGTAGACAGTTGTGGAGGGGTGGACCTGAGGGGGGAGCAGGGATATCTTGTCCACAAAACAGGAAAACACTCTCTTCACTGCCTCAAAGGCAGAGGTTACGGAGGAACCAAGAACCAAACTGGTAGCAGCCAGAGCCACCTGCCCAGGACGGCACAGTGTCCCCAAGATCCTGCAATGACACAGAGGTTGCAGCTGAGCTATCCATCACCAAGTCTTCACAGGGAAGGGATGGCTCCAAGAACATCGGAGGCAAACCCAACCCCTCTCCCAGATCCAGCACAGATGCAACAGCTCCAAGATCCTTCCTGCTCCAACACAGCCATATGGATCAGAAAGTACTGAAGTCAATGAAGGCCAGGCCTTAGGGTCAGACATAAGACAAACTTGTAATTCTCTGGTCCAAAGACTCCAGTGCCAGGAGACAAATTGGAGTAGGAGTCAAAAGTTGTAATTGGATGGGTAATAGGCTCATGGATCCAACAGGAGATGAAGAAGGAAAGACTCCCAACTGAATTTGGGTTCTGAGAAATGTTCTCATCATTCTGTCCACATCTGCTTATGTCAAGCTCTTAGCTGACTTGAGGGATGAAGAGGTTGAAGGTGGTCTGGAAGCCTGTTGAGGCATCTCTTGTAAGAAAGGTGATTGGAGTCTCAAGGAAGTAGGCTCTGGATACAATCCAGGTGACCTGTGAAGTGAAGACTTCTATTTGGATCAAGTCATACCTCAGGGAGCAGTCGGATGTGTGCACTTTGCAATTTTCTCAGGTGGAGTGATCCCAAAGTGGGAGGAGGAGCACAATTGGAGGAATGCTCCATTGAATCCTTAAAATCGTCACCTGAACGCCCCTTGGGTTTCTCCAATGATTTTATTGGAGAAGGGGGCAGCTCCAGAAAATGAAGATGATGATGATGATTGAAGCGGGTCTTTTGACACAAGCTTGTTTCTGTGCTTGACAAGTGCTTGTTCAATAAAGCCTTCAAAAAAGTCAGTCTGTGTTAAGGTACACTGTTCTGAAGCAATACATGCACTCTGAGTGGGAATCTGAATTGGGAATTTTGTGCCCACAAGTGGAGCATTTTTCAAAACCAGTTGGTTTGTCAGATATGTTGAACCAATTGACAGCAACAGCAGCAGCAACTACAATATCAGAAAGGTAAGGAAGACAAAGAACTGCAAACAATGGTACAAACAGAAATACCAGCAATGGTACAAACAGAAATAACAACAATGGTAGTAGGAGGAGTACCTCAACACTGAGGTGGTAGAAATTATAGCAGAAACAATAGTAGGGGCATGAGGCCAGACTAGACCTATATTCAAAATACTCTACTATAACTAAACAAATATTATAATTCTAGACAAAAAGAGAAGGAAATAAGGAATTAGACAAATAGTTACCCACTAAGGGAGAAAAAGAAAAACAATGACATCTCTTATCACTCGAGTTACCAGTGACTATGTCAAAATGCTGAGACAGCGATTGGGGTAATCCAAGCTTGAGAGAGGATTGTGGGTAAGGAGAGGGCCTTGATCTACAGAGCCAAAGTATACTGAAGTGGTCAGAGCGGATCTGAGCTTGGATCAGACACCCATCAGTTTAGGAACAAACAAAAGAAAACATCAGAGCACAAAGACAACACCCACGGAGAGCAAAAAGTGAACATACTTCTGATGACAAGGCCACCACTATGGGCTCAAGTTGATAAGCAGTAATTTCCTTAATCCTGGCCAGCAAGTCTTGCACAGTCCAACTAAAGGCCTGGCTAGTGACCTGATGCCCAGAGGAAGAGAATATTAACTTTTCATGCATTAAACATAGTAATCCTCCTAAAAGAACCATTAGGATTAAGATAAAATGTACAATGAGCAGAAAAGAAGTCAGCATCATATGTGCTGAACATATCTTCCTAGTCTGGGAAATTACAACACACAGTATGCTGGTTGAAGTCAAATGCATCTTGTGTGAAGGAATAAAATAAACTTCAGAAATGCGTGGATGAAAGCCTAACAACTACACAGTGCAGAAAGAAATTGATCTGACTTTAGAATCTTTTTTAATACAGTAAAACCTAAGCTGGTGCTCACTATGGCCACACCAAAATCTAAACCCAAATATCTATTCAGGTGGCCTGATTTCTTCCTTGTATCCACTACCATACCCATGATGGTGCCAGCATCACATTAGCAAATGTATAACATTAGCTAAAATTAACAAATCCAGCAGCAAACATTTTAATACATATCTTCACCAACATACTGACCAAAGTCCCTTTCAGCTACCTCCAAAAACACCACATCTTCCATATGGCCATGAGGCCCGAATGGAGAGATAAGTCAGCAAGCAAAGAGGAGTAGTACTGCTGAAACTGAATTCATCCTCAAGTCTTGGTGAGTACCTTCACAAGGTGGCCCCTGTTTTTCACAAAATCTCACCAAGATGACACTGATATATAGACTGCATTTATATAGCATATATCATGGACAAAAGCAGGTTAAAATTTAAAAAAGACAGCTACGTGAACAAGACCCAGGATAAAAAAAAAGTCAATCCCGGTAGGCGCACTGGTGCTAGGACTGGAAAAGATGACAGTGCAGAATCCTCAAAATATGGAAACATTCCTACAATGGGGCCAGGCCAGGCCCAGGGGGAGGATGCCCCTTTCTACTGTAGAAAAAGTAGAAGTCCACAAAAACTGATAGGCCAAAGAAGAGCCATAAAGATGATAAAGTGGACTACTGAGGATAAGAAAGAAATTATGTATTGCTGCTTCTATGCAAAAAGCCCAGAATTTCCAGACAAAAGATAAACAAAACGATTAAAAGAATTAGAGGAAAGAAAAATACTTCCACAAGAAAAGCTGTCAGAAGCTTCAAATAAAAATGTGCAATCATTAATACAACAGATCTGTGAAAACAGTATGTAGCTCAAGAAACACTGATCTATTTGGAAAAAGAAGCATCTGAGGAAGTGCAAAAATATAAACAACAAAACCTAGAGATTTTTGTAAAGTATAAAGAAATATGGACATGGGAAAGAAAGAGATTTGCTATGGTGCAATATTTATGCAAAGAAGCCAAATTAATCAATATAAGCCAGCCCCAAAGATATCCGAAGAGAAATACAGGCAAAGGCATCCAGATATGGAATATTTCACAGTAAAGAAAATAATATCACACAGAGGGAATGTAGAACAGAAGATTCATAAAGTAGAAGTTAAAAACATAGAAGTTGAAGTTATGGAATGCCTGCGAAGTGAAAGATTTGGTGTAGAAGGTCTAACACAGGTTACATCACAGCAAGATGGAGCGAGTCCACAAAGTAAGGAGAAACAGGAAGATCAGCAGATATTTGAAGAAGAAATATGGACATGGGAAAGAAAAAGAGATTTAATATGGTGTAATATTTATACAAAGGAGAAAGCAAAACTAACCAATACAAAAAGAGCAGCACCAAAGATATTTGAAGAGGAATACAGGCAAAGGAATCCAGATATGGAAAACTTTACAATACAAAAAATAAGACAAAGAGGAAAAGGAGATTAGTAATGTTGAGGTTAAAGAAACAGAAACAGAAACTGAGGGTTATGGAGTACCTGCGAAATGAAGGATTCAGTGCAGAAATTCTAATTCAGAAAGCACCACAACAGGATAGAGCAATGGATATCCAAATTAACCAGTCAAATGGGAAGCAATTAGGTGCCATATGAAGATATTTTGGAGCCTTCCACAGGAAATCAGTATAAACGTTCACTTGAAGCTGGACAGCAAGGGAAGGAACAAGAAACTGTGGAAACTCTGAGGAGTGATAGGCTAATGAATTCCCATAAGACAGAGCAAGGGATAGCACAGGATGAAAACAATGTGCCACAGAAAGATGCTATAGAACGTTATACAGAATGCCCGCAGGAAATGGAAAATAAAAAATGCGCCCTTAGTTTAGAAGAAAACAAGCTAAGAGACGAGTTGCTTGACTTAATAGAGATAGACATATTAAGATCAATGAAAGAAATAGACTGCAGGTCAATAAAACCATTTGATAAAACAAGTTAACACAGTAATTAGGACTGTCCATACAAATGCATGCAATATAACAGAAGTAAATAGGATATACTACTCTTCTTCTCTTTCGGCTGCTCCCATTAGGGGTCGCCACAGCGGATCATCTGTTTCCATTTCTTCCTGTCCTCTGCATATTGCTCTGTCACACCATCTGCATGTCCTCTCTCACCACATCCATAAACCTTATCTTAGTTTCCTCTTTTCCTCTTATCTGGCAGCTCCATCCTGAGCATCCTTTTCACAATATACCCAGCATCCCTCCTCAGGACATGTCCAAACCAATGCAATCTCGCCTCTCTGACTTTGTCTCCAAACCATCCAACCTGAGCTGACCCTCTAGTATACCGATTCCTAATCCTGTCCATCATTGTCACACCCAGTGCAAATCTTAACATCTTTAACTCTGCCACTTCCAGATCTGACTCCTGCCTTTTTGTCAATGCCACCGTGTCCAACCCATACAACATAGCTGGTCTCACTACCCTCTTGTTGACCTTCCCTTTCACTTTTACTGGTACCGGTCTGTCACAAATCCCTCCTGACACTCTTCTCCACCCATTCAACCCTGCCTGTACTCTCTTCTTCACCTCTCTTCCACACTCACCATTACTCTGAACTGTTGATCCCAAGTACTTAACTCATCCACCTTCCTCAACTCTACTCCCTGCATCCTCACAATTCCTCTATCCTCCCACTCATTCACACACACATATTCTTAGTCCTGCTGACCTTCATTCCTCTCCTCTCTAGAGCATATCTCCACTTCTCCAGGATCTCCTCAACCTGGCCCCTACTCTCACTACAGATCACAATGTCATCTGCAACCATCATAGTCCACAGGGACTCCTGTCTGATCTTGTCCATCAACCTGTCCATCACCATTGCAAATAAGAAAGAGCTCAGAGATGATCCTTGATGTAATCCCACCTCCACCTTAAAAGCATCTGTCACTCCTACTGCAGAATAGGATATACTACTGTGCAGCTAAATTAATAACTGATAAAATTCTACCACAAGAACACAGGGTAGTGAGGGAAAGGAAGGAAAAAATCGAACACCATCAAGGAAGTATCGAATAGAGAAAACTATAAAGCAGTTATGACAGGAAGTGTCACTGTTAGAAGAATATAGAAGAGGGAACAGATCAACAAAAATACTAAGAAAGATAGACGTTAATAAAAGCAATGTGGAGTATTAGATCAGACCAGGACCTAACATGCACTATCGCAAATAACAAGCTAAAAATCTCAGCACAGGTGGAAAACTTAGAAGACATGCAGACAAATATAAAGGAAAACCACAAAATAAGCAATTTATTGATGACTCAAAAAAGTTTTACAGAGAATTGGGAAACAAGGTAAAAGGAACTGAAAGACCACCAAAAAAGGAAGAAACGGATATGTTTTAGAGAAGTATTTATGAAGTTCATGTGAAACATAACAAAGATGCTAAAATGGATAGAAAAAGTAAAAGAAAGAATAAGAAGTTTAAAGGTACAGGATATGAAATGAGATGAAGTAACCGCCAGAGAGACAAAGTTAAGAAAAGCCTGCAATTGGAAAACCCCAAGCCCAGATGCAGCGCCTAACTTCTGGTTAAAAGTATTAACATCTTTGCACAAAGATTTAAATATTAGTAAGAACTATTTATATGCGCACCCTGAACAGACACCAACTTGGCTAACAACAGGAAAAATAATTCTCCTACTTAAGACTGAACCTGTGGCTCTGCTCGACAGTGGCACAGGAAAATAATTTTCTTGGGTGGCAAAAGCCAGGGTACCTTTTTGGCTGGGCTTGTATAGGCCCCCAGGGCCGATAGCCTAGTACCTACCTATGAACCTGCAAGCTACCCTGAAAACTATAAACCAATAACTTGCCTTCTGATGATGTATAAACTATACATGGGAACTGATGGTGACAGATGAAAACTCAATCATGGCAGCAGAACACAATGATAATAAAATAAAGCCAAATAGAACAAAGGAGCATTTGTTGTTATAGTCACACTGGAGAACTGTAAAAAGGGGAAGAATCTAAGGATGGCATGGACTGACAAAAGAAAACATTTGTTAGTATCTTACATTCATGGGTAAAAAGTGTGCTTAAAAATGTATAAGATACTCCCTACACTGACTGACTACATTACAGTGACCACAAAACAGTGGCAGACCACTTTGCAATTAAGCAATGATAATTAAAAATCATTATCCCAGGGATAAAAATTCAAAGGGGGATATTCCAGGGTGACTCTCTGTCACCGCTGCTATTCTGTCTTGCCCTTACCCATTAAGCTGTTTATTTAACAGCTTAGACCATGGCTATAATTTGCTCCTTGAAAACAACAAAGTGTAAAGACGTCTCATCTTCTCTTTGTTGATGATTTAAAACTCTATAGCTCATCAGATGAGGAAATGAAAGTACAACTACAACTTGTCAAAACTTTTTCAGATGATATAAGAATGTCATTTGGTCTTGATAAATGTGCAAAAGCAACTTTTAAAGCAGAAAAACTGCAGCACCAGGAAAACAACAGTTTAGGACAAGAATATGATATAAAAGAACTTGAGCAGGAGGGAGTATATAAATATTTGGGAACTGATGAAGAATCAACAATAAAACATGAACAAATGTGCATAAAACTTAGTAAGGAATACTTTAGAAGACTTAAATTAATCCTGAAAACAGCACTGATATATTGGAAAAAATCCAGGCGTTTAAAACCAATATGCTCTTCCTGTCCTAACAAAGTTTTGGAGTGACTGACTGGCCCCAAAACATGCTGGATATATTAGACAGGAAAACAAGAAAGAAGCTTCATGTTCAACAAATGATTTATAAAAATCAGTGCATACCAAGATTATATATTTCCCGTTCTGAAGGAGGGATGCGCCTCCTTGAAATTGATTACATGTATAAATCTGCAATCATTGGGACTCTACACATATCTGCTGACTTCACTAGACCCAAACATTGTGAAAGTTTTGAATCACAAGGAGAATAAATCTAACATGACTTCTCTGCTTAATCTAGCAAAAGCATATTGATGTCAAGCAGGAATGGAAATCAAACCAGAAGTAGACAAAAATCAGGCAGCAACTGAATGTGCCAAAAAACAAAAGAAAGGACCAGATGAGAAGGCAAGATATGTGGAAAATGCATAAATATAGCTGCAAGTATATAAACCTTCTGGAAGAACCTCACACTATTCAGGAGCGAACACAGGAATGGTTAAGGAGTAGCAAATTCAAACCAATAGTTGAAAGGTTAATACTGGCAGCCCAAGATAGTGGGCTATGTACACGCTGGTTTACAAAGTCCATTGAACATGTAGGAGAAACAGACAAATGTAGCTAGTGGAAACAGTTGCACACCTCGTTGCTGGTTGTGACATACTAATGGCATAAGGGCTGTATACTGAAAGACATAATAATGTGGCAAGACTGTTGCACTGGGGATTGTGCAAACATGGTACTGAAGTGACTGAAAAACACTAGAAACATGAGCCACAAAGCATCACAGAAAATGATAAAGTCTACATCACATGGGATCACCCATTATCAACAGTTCAAACAATAGATGCTAGAAAACTGGATATAGTGGTCCATGAAAAGACAAAAGTAGCATTGCTCACTGAAATCACCACACCCAGTGACTACAGTGTCTTGTGTACAGAGAGACACAAAGTCATTCAGGATTTGCAGGCGGAAGCGAGAGCAATGTGGAAGAAAGATACCGAGGCAGTTCCAATACTAGTAGGAGCAATGGGTCTTATAAAAAAAAAATCTACAATCATATTTAGAT
Source organism: Protopterus annectens (assembly GCF_019279795.1). Taxonomy (NCBI): domain Eukaryota; kingdom Metazoa; phylum Chordata; order Ceratodontiformes; family Protopteridae; genus Protopterus; species Protopterus annectens. The sequence continues at coordinate 806,958,127 of NC_056746.1, forward strand.
ACGTTACCAATACATGTAACCCTATATGAATTGCAGAAAGAGTCATTACTGAGCACATTGCTGGTGCTGCAAAGGGCACTCTTGGTTGATATCAAAGATTGAAACAATACTAATTTCATGAACTTTAATTGTACTTGGACTTAGGAATGGGGTCTATTCCCATCATGGTATTAGAAACCCAAAAGTCTTGGAGAAATTAAAAAAGTGAAAAACCATGAAGCAAACCCTCTGTGGCACAAATGAAGGGCCCTCACTAAATTACTTCACAGAGCTATGACAAGACTACAAACTAGTTGTACTCTTCTAGTTTTAGTGGGTACTTCACTCATTCAAATGTTGTAAATACTATCCTCCAAAGATATGGACATGATAAAACAACCTCCACTCTGAAAGGAACATGTTTTCCACATATGCTTAACATGGCAAAGTGGTGAAGATGTTATAATTTCTGCCTTATTTTTCATTCTCTGGTTCAATTCTTAGTTAAGGTGCTTTCTGTGTGAAATCTATGTGACCTCCCAGTGTTCATGTGGACCTTAATAAGGTGCGTGCTCCATCTTGCTTACACATCCCAGAAACATATTGTTACGTGAACCAGCCTCTTAACTGTCCATAGACATGCACTATGTGTGTGTGTGTGTGTGTGTGTATGTGTGTGCGCGCAAAATGGGTATCAGAAATAATTATGTAAAATCTTGTAACAGTAGACATCTTTCTCTTCACTGTTGCAGTATTCATTACATAAGGGATCACCTGCCATGGGTAGCCCAACGTCTGTCAGTATACCACAGCCTTTTGAATTTACAGATATACTTCAAACATATGCTCTCCGCTTAAGGCATAGGGTATAAAGGTGATTTATGGACATACATACCTCAGAAATGAAAAGCCTCTGGAGGAACAAATTGTCTGTAGGAACTAGGAGGAACATGTGTATCCAGAGGGAGCAAAAAGAAAACAATCCCTGGCCAGGAAGGCAAAAGAAATAGGGTAGAGCAGAAGGGGGAGCAGGGAGGGAGTGAATGCTGCACAGTGAAGAGAATGACATTTACTGTTATTGTAAGATTTTACACAACTGTAATATGTCCTTCCACATTACTGTTGCAGTATTCATAGAGTACAAAAGCTCAAGAGGAACCTTGGGAGGAAGAAGACACAGAAGAACCCTCTCAAAACCCAAGCAGGATAGCTCTAGCAAAGCCAGCTCTTTCTTTGGAAACATCTAACTTGCCATGTTTAGTAAAGGTACTGGTAGAAGTCCAAGTAGCAGCATGAAAGTTCCAGACCTTTGAAGAAGGCAGAAGAGGAAGCAACAGCTCTGGTAGAATGAGCCTTTACAGAGGTAGAAAGACATCTATCATAAAAGGAATTACAAAACAAAATGGTCTTAGAGATCTAGGGGGATATAATTCATTTAGAAACTGCTAAACCCAAAGACCTGGGATGAAAGGAAACAAAAAGCTGCTCAGATCTGTGAATGGGCTTAGTCTTATCCAAATAATATCTGAGCTGTCTATGTAAATCCAAGGTGTGAAGAAAGTACAGATGTGTACACTTACCATAAATGTAGATGTCCGAGTGTATTCACTGTTGCAGTCATCGCATTTGGGTTATCTGCTTGTAGGTGGCCCTCAGTCAGCCTGATTGTCAAAGTCTTGGGTCCTGCATCGGTTGCTGTCTTATCTTCCATGACGTCAGGTAGTCAGGGGTATAAAACATGCAGCCGACGCCATTTTATTAGTTTTTCTTGCCCCAGATGTCAGGTGCCCCCATAATGAGAAGCAATTATATACAAGGTTACACCTCCAACAAAATGCAAATACACAAGAAATCTTTAAGCATAGTAAACCAGAATAGATGTATAGTCAATAGAAGTCAGGGGGCTGGAGGGAGGGTAACCAGGACTGCAACAGTGAATACACTCAAACATCTACATTTATACTAAGTGTACACAACTGTACTATGTTCTTCATGTTTCACTGTTGCAGTCATCACATTTGGGTAGATTCTCAAAGCTAAGGATGGGAGCATGCAATTTAGATAGCATTTGGACCAGCTAAAAGGCCCTGCAAGACTGCAGTGGCAAAGCCAGCTCTGTATTTAAAAAAAATTGGCAAGTGGTAATGCTTGGAGAAGGTATGTACAGAACTCCAGGTAGCAGCTTCTAGGATGTCCCTGGTAGGGACACCTCCGAGAAAGGCTGTAGAGGTGGATGCAGCCCTGGTTGAATGAGGTCTTATCCCCTGTGGGGTAGGTTTTCCATAGTGCTTATAGCAGAAATGAATGCAATGGCCTATCCACTTAGAAATGGTTTGCTTTGAAATGGCCTTCCCCTCTGCCCCTGCAGAAAATGCCACCAGCAGCTATTCAGATTTTCTGAGAGGCTTAGTCCTGTTCAAGTAAAATCTAGGTTGTCTGTGCACGTCCAAAGAGTGAAAAATTTGTTCCCCTTTGTTCTGCGGATTAGAAAAGAAGGTTGGCAAATGAATGGACTGATTAAGGGCCACACTGGATACCACCTTGGGCATAAATGAGGGACTGGCCCTGAGGAACACCCTGTCCGCATGAAAGATGATGAAAGGATCCACTGCCATGAGGGCCTGTAATTCAGACACCCTTCTTGCTAGAAGGAAGGCTGTTTTCCAAGAAAGGAATTTCAACTCTGTATTCTTGCTAGAAGGAAGGCTGTTTTCCAAGAAAGGAATTTCAACTCTGCATTTGCAGCTGGCTCAAAGAGAGGAAGAGTGAGCTTTTCCAGTACAAAGTTAAGGTCCCAGGCTCGAGTAGGGGCTCTCCTGGGTGGTCTTAAGTTTTTGGCCCCTGTGAGGAATTGCTTCAGCAGTGGATGAGAGAAGAGGGGTGGGTTCTGTGTTGTAATGTGGTGAAATGGCTGAGGCATGAATTTTTATGGAAGGAAAGGCCCTTGTGAAGCATCTCAGTTAAGTACTGAAGAATATGGGGTAAATTGGGTACTGCTGTGCCCATCCCCTGAGTTTGGCTCCAGGAACAGTATCATTTCCATTTTTCAGCATAGGATTTTCTAGTACTAGGCCTCCTTGCCTCCAGAATGATACCATCACTTGCTTATTGAGGGATGGTAACAGAGAGGTCAGGTAATTAGCCAGGCTGCAAGGTTCAGGGTTTGAAGCTGTGGGTGCAGAATCTGGCCCTCCTACTGGGACAGCTGGGCAGGGGTCTGAGGCATGTGCCAGCAGTGACACACTGCGCAAGAGGGTGTACCAGTGTTGGCGAGGCCAGTCCGGTGTAATCAGTATTGTCCTTGGTTTGTCCAGTTTCATCTTTAGTAGTACCTTGGAGAGGAGAGGCAGAGGGGGAAAGGCATAAACTGATACGTTTTGCCAGGTGAAGGACAGGGCATCCACTTTCCAAGCCTGTTTGTGAGGAGTCCTTGTGCAGAATTTGTCCAATTGGTAGTTCTGAGGGAAGGCAAACAGGTCTATCTCTGGGCTCAGTCATTTGTTTCTCAACATGTTGAATATCTTTGGTTCCAGTTTCCACTCGTGTGAGTCCATGAGATTTCTGCTTAGGTCATCTGACAGTGTATTTAGCTTTCCTGGCAGGAATTGAGCCTGTAGGTGCACTTGGTAGCTCAAGGCTGTGTTCCACAGAGCCATGGCTAGTCTGCAGAGAGGGTATGAATGGGATCCCCACTGCTTGTTTATGTACCACATAACAGTGGTGATGTCAGTCTTTACCAATAATTGTCCTGGAAGAATGTGGTCCTTGAAGGCTGTCAGAGCATTCTGTGCAGCTAACATTTCTTTTGATTGATATGTAGGTGCATTTGATTTGGGTTCCATTTGCCCTGAATGCACTGCCCTGCCAAGTGAGCCCCCCATGCATAGTTTGATGTATCTGTTAGGGTTTGGGCGGCAGGGGGTAGAGAGAATGGCAGTCCCTTGTTTTGGTGGCAGGCCTCTGTCCACCATAGGAACTCTATCTTTAGACAAGGTATGATAGGAATCCTCGATTCTAGATCCTGAGAATGTTGACACCATAGGCTTTTTAGATACCATTGTAGTCTCCTCATATGCAGTCTTGCATATGGAATTAGTAGCATGCAAGAGGGCATGAACCCCAGGACTTGCAGTATTTTCCTTGCAGACAGCTGGGTCTTTGTGGCCAGTAGATTGAAGTAGGCTGTCAAATGAACTTGTTTCTCTGGCGTGAGGTAGGCCATCTGGGAAGTTGTACTCAAGCTTGCTCCCAGGAATACAATTTGTTGGCAGGGTACAAGATTTGATTTCTTTTCGTTTATAGTGTACCCCAGAGAAGTTAGCAATTTCTTTACAAATGACAGATGATTTAATAGTATGTCCTGGCTTTCTGCCTGAATTAGACAATCGCCCAGGTATGGGTATATCTGAATATTTCTTTGACTGAAAAATGCAATGACTGAAGCTAGGCACTTTTGTGAATACCCTGGGTGTAGTAGATAGGCCAAAGGGCAGTGCAGAGAACTGATAATGCATGTAGCCTGCTCTGAAGCATAGGTATCTTCTACAAGATTTCCTTACTGACATGTGCAGGTAGGTTTCCTTTAAATCCAGTGTTGCCAACCACACATTTTTGCCTAGCATGGGAAGCAGCTGATGAAGAGTTAGCATCTTGAGTTTTGGGATTACCAAAAATGTGTTTAGGACAGACAGGTCCAGGATAGGACGCCAGAAATCGTCTTTCCTGGGTAACAGGAAAAGTCTTGAGTAAAAACCTTGCCCCCCATTCTTCTTCTTGGACAGGTTGAATAGCCCTGATGCTTAAAAGAGAGAGAACCTGCTTTTGAACCTCTGCCCACTGATTTGTCGGTAGGTCTGGCCAACCGTTTGGGGTTGGTAAGGAGCGGAAGTAGAATCTGTATCCTTGGGAAACTATAGAACCCATTTGTCCTGGGTAATGAGTTCCCAAGTTTTTGCATGCAGGGTGATCTTTCCCCCTAAAGGAACAGCCAGTTGAACAGGGCCTGGAAGGTTTAAAGTTTAGTCATTGAGACAGTTTACCACAGTGGGGAGTCTTACTACTCCCTGCTCTGGAAGTGGGAGCCCCCCACTGCTTAGTCCTGTGAAAGCTTTGCTGTTTTATAAAGGTGCTTTTTTCTCAACGTTTGTGTTTCTTCATTGGATATTTCTACAGCGTTTCAGACTTGTAGCTATTTTGTTTGTTTTGCTGTTTCGTTGAGAGTATTGAGATAATCCTGTGAACACCTTGGGACTGAAGCCTGGGTGTTCTGCTGGTTCTGGGTTTGGACTGAGAAGGCTTGGAAGAGGCAGGAAAGGACCAATTCTTAGAGGGCCAATGCCTTCTAAATCTGGGAGGCTGTACTTGCAGGAAATCTTTAACAGTTTGCATAGATTTAGCTTTTTCCTCCATTTTTTTTTTTAAGTACTACTTCTGCTTTGTTGCCAAACAGGCGGTCTTGGTTTAAGGGAGCATCCAGTAATTTATCTTTAACATGATCTGGCAAGGATTGTTCCTTAAGCCAAGCATGCCTTCTAAGTACAGACCCAGTGACAGCAGCCCAGCAAGATGCCTCTAATGAATCGAAACCACATTGCAAAGTATGTTTTCCCACTTGCTCAGCAGAATGCATTAAATCCTGTAATTCTTTATTTTCAGCACAGTCAGGAATCAACACCATTTTCTGTTTAAATAATCCAATAATATGCTACTGATACTTCAACATATGAAACTGGCAGTTTAAGGCCCTAACGGCTAACGTTGCAGAAGTGCATACCTTCTTACCCCATCTATCCAGCGCTCTGGAATCTCTATCGGGGGTAGGATATTTGGCAGTAGTGGCCTTAATCCCCTTGGGTCCCTGTGAAATAGTCTCAGGATCCGCAGTAGGATTTTTAAAAAGGAACTTGTGAGAGTCAGGTACTCTTGTAATACCTATCAGGTTTTCTGGGAGCAGGAGGTAAAGTGTCAGAGGCCAGGCTAGAAGGCATCATCTACAATGTCCAGTACAGGAGCTAAAGGCCTGTGTTGAGGCAGGAATAAGAATTCCCTAAGCCTCTTTTTGGGAGTCAGAGAAATCTTGGCTTTCCCAGCGGAAATGCTCCCTGAGAGTATGCAAGGTTTCACCAAAAGAGAAATCCTCTGGAGTGGAAGCAGAGGGAATGAAGTCCTCTGCATCAGAATCATCATAGGTAGATAAGGGCAAATCCTGGTCATCAGAAAAAATCAGAATGCTGATCAGAAGAATAGGAAGGAAAATCAGTTCTAGGTCTCTTAGTGGGAAAAGGGTGGCTTCCCCTGATTAGAGTAATAAGGTCTTCAGCCATTCTTATCATTTGTTTTTAGGCATAGTGGCCTGACTATGCGGTCAGGGCGTTGGTTTTCTGGGCATGGATTGAGTTTTAGGCCTTGAAGAAGAAGAAGATGGTGTCAGTTTAATATGCAAGTCAGTAGGCCTGAATACACCCTCAGAAGCCGGTGCCTGCACAGCGGCTCCAGACCCATCCAAGGTAGAGACATCCGCATGTTCTACGGTCAACAAAGCATCTCACGGCATACTGGACTCCGAATGGGTCTCAGTAGAGGCCTGCAAATCTGAAGTAGTGGGTATCAGGGGCTGCAAACGTGCCTTACTGAGTACCGGCTAACTGGCGACTAGGTTAGGAGAAGCGCCATTGGCAGCTTTGGACCTAGGCAGTCTGTCTTTATCTTTGTATTTTTTCGAAATGTTGGTAGTCGGGTGGCTTACCGAAGCCATTTCTGGATAATTGAACCGGGTACCAAAATATTTAGATGCGAAAATGAACCGACGAATAGTACGAGGATTGAATAATGCACAAAACCAACAGCAAGGTACATCGTGGTCTGGGCCTAGGCAAGGAATGCAGTACAAATGAACATCTTTATGAGGTATTTGCTTTCCACAAGAAATACTGTTAACTTTTGCTGACATTGGTTTAGAGCAAGAAAAAGGTTCCCCAATGGGGTACTTAGCTTAGTTGAAGACTGGATCTGAAACTCAAAAACAAAAATTTCAGGAGTTGGCCGACCGGCACTTGCGAACTGCTTCTGCTTCGGGCACCGCACGGCAAGAAAGACTGATAAAATGGCGTCGGCTGCATGCTTTATACCCCCTGACTACCAGACGTCATGGAAGATGAGACCGCAACCGACACAGGACCCAAGACTCATCAGGCCGACTGAGGACTACCTGCAAGCAGATAACCCTAATGTGATGATTGCAACAGTGAAACACAAAGAACATCCTTCTCACTAGCAGACAGCAGAGAAAGGAAAAAGGAGGATGAATTAACAGACTGATTAAGAGACAACTCATTGAACCCCTTTGGGCATAAAAGAAGGATTAGTACAAAGAGAAACTCTGTCCCATTTAAAAACTAAGAAAGGAAGAGGAACAGCCATAAGAGCCTGGAGTTCATATATTCCCCTAGCTGAAGTAAGGGCCAAGAGAAGAACAGTCTTCCAAGTACAATGTTGCAAGGCAGCTGAAGCTGCAGGCTCAAAGTAGGCACAGTCAATTTTTTAAGAACAAAACGGAGGTCCCAGGAAGGTGAAATAGTAAGCTTCCTAGGAGGCCTGTTAAGAACGCTTTTAAGAAATTGTTTGACCTCAAACCTAGAGGCTAAAGAAGTCAAGGGCAGACAAGTATAAATAGCTGAGAGGTGAGCTTTAACTGAAGAAAATGTCAACCCAGTATGGAACAATTCACACAACTAAGAGAAAGAACCAGCGGGATCCCCACTGAAAAGGGATCCTGGTTACTAGAGAGGCACCAAACAGAAAATCTCTTCCATTTGGACAAACAGGATTTCCTAGTAGTGAATTTTCTGGCCTCCTGCAGCAGCCTAAGCACATCCTCAGAAAAAAAGGTGCCTAAAAGGGATCAAAACCCTATCACCCACAGCGTCAGAAGAAGAGCAGAAAAGTGAGGATGGCTAAGAGACTCCTTACGCTGTATGAGAAGGTCCACCCAGTGAGGTAACTTGTGATGATTGCCCCACGAATGCCACTAAGTGAGGAAGTAGGGGGGACAAAGCTATCTGGGCCAAAAGAGTCAACAGAAAGATTTTGGGAGTCCTGCTTGACCTTCAGCAGGACCCTAGAAATCCAGGGAAAGGGAGGAAAGGCATAGATCAACATTCACTAATGATGGAAAAGACAGGGCGTCCACTTTCCAAGCCAAAGGGCTTAGGGCTCTGGCACAGAAAGGAGGGAGTTGTCTGTTCAGAGGGGAAGAAGATTTAACCGTGGTATATCCCACCAATGAACAATGTCCAGAAACGCATCTCTGTAAAGCATCCCTTCCATGAGCCTGCATACTGGACCTGCTCAAAGAGTCTGCCACTATATTTTGCTCTGATGGAATATAGACAGCCTGAAAAGTCACTTGATACTGGACAGCTAGATCCCAGACCTGAAGAGCAAGTCTGCAAAGAAGGTAGGACAGTGCCCCCCCTGCTTGTTTATATACCACATCACTGTAGTATTGTCTGTGAAAACTTCGAGAGGTCCTGGAAAAGAGAGAGAATAAAAATCCTAAACAGCTAAAAGGAAAGCTCTCATCTCTTTTATGTTGATGTGATCGGACCTTTGATGGGGAGGCTAAAGACCATAGACCTTGAGGTAACCAAAGGAGTCCCCCCTCGTTCGAGGCATCCATAAAGATCATCCGAGATGGGACTGGAGGTTGGAAAGGAAGTCCTGGGTTGAGAGAAAACTGATGAATCCAGCACTGAGGCTTGAACTTGAGACATGGAAGAAAGGGAACTATGAAATCCAGTGGATGACAGTGTTGAAGCCACACTGACTTGAGGAACCACTGTATTTTCTCACATGGAACTTGTCTAAAGGCAGCATAGGAATGGTGGACGCCATGAATCTTAGAATCCTGAGAAAATCCCTGGCTGTGACTGAAACCAGAGGAAGAAGAGATTGAAAGAAGGTGATCAGAGACAGGTCCTTGGGTGGAGGCAGGGATGCTAGCATGGGAATGGTCTGGCTCCTTCAAACAAGAAAAACAGGATCCTGGGAAGGAACCAGGACTGATTTCTGAAAATTTATAGTAAACCCTAAGCTTTGTAACAAACTGGACGTACTGAGGCAGGACCTCGGGAAACAAAGCCTGAATAAACTGCTTGTCCTGATGAAGAAAGATCTGGACTCCCCTCATCCTGCAGAAGACAATGACAGGAGCAAAGCACTTGATGAATACCCTTGGGGCAGTAGGGAAACCAAAGGGCAAAGCATACAACTAAAAATGCAAGGAAGAAACAGAAAAATGTAAACATTTCCTGAAAAAAGGATGGATGGGGATGTGAAGGTAGGCATACTTGATGCCCAGGGATAGCAAGAAGGCCTGGGGAAGAAGAAGAGGGAACAGGGTTTAAAAGGACAACATCTAAAAGGATGGAAACTTTAGAAAGGTGTTGAGCAGAGAATGGTCCAAAACGGGTCTCCAGGTATCCTTCCTAGGAACCAGAAACAACCTGGAATAAAAAAAATTCCCTTCCTGGGCAGGAGGCACAACTTGAATGGTGCACTGAGCCAGAATGGTCTGAAGCACTTCTGGAAGGAGAAGAAGCTGTTCCTGTGGTGGTTGAGGGATGCACAGAAAAGGAGGGAAAGATTTGCACACCTTAAAGTATCCCGGGCTGATGATGGACAAAACCTAAGAGTCCTGAGTCACCCTTAACCAATTGGGAAGGGACCGAGAAAACAAAGGGACAGAGGATCCTGCCTTGGGTAAAGAGGAAGCAAACCGTTAGGTAGAACCTGGTCTGTATTGAAAAGAAGGCTTCTGAGAAGTAGAAGTCTGAGTAGATGTAGCAGGGGATACACGCCTAGAAAGCTTTTTATCTTTGGAAGGCAAGACTAATGTGAATAAAGGCAGATTTGGATAGATAATTCCTCTGATATTTAGAAAGAGGAGAAACAAAAATATGTTCAGGTTCTTGCAAGACCTTACCTTTGCCCTGGAGGGACTTGAAAAGCTCAGCAGCAGCAGAACCAAAAATGTTCTTATTATCAAGATGGGCATCCAACAATTTAGCTTTAATGTCATCAGGTAAAGGCTGAAGGCGAAGCCAAGAGTAACATCTCAAAACAGAACCAAACCCCAGCTCTAAACCAGCTCTAAAGGAAGTATTAACTGCATAACTACATTTAATAGAATGGTGAGCCACTTGAGAGGATGAACCCGATAAAGAAAGGGCCAAGACCTCCCCTTTTGAATCAGGTAGGTCAGAGATTGCCTGAGACACTTGAGAAAGAAGGGCTAAAACATACCTGATCATATCAATTTGGTACTTAATTAGAGACAGAAAGGTAATAGAATGGGAAGAGGCCATTAATTTATAGAGACTGCAGACTAGAGATTGCCTTCTCTATCAAGGACTGATATCACTGTATAGGCAAACAAAAAGAATTAGGGGATCTTAAGTGAAAGACCAGCACTAGAGTTTTTAGCAGAATCTAGAACAGAAGTTCCTGTTACAAAATGAATAGTTAGTAGAACATACAAAATATTACACGATAACTATAAGAATCAATCAGAGAAGGCTAGAAAGTATTGGGAAGACAGATTGTTGCATGTTTGGGAGATGTACATAAAGTCTACAAGACTTAGGATCTTTGCTTGGAAGTGTTTACATAGGCACATTTATACCCAAGTAGGCTCTAAAGAATTCTTCCTCAGGTAGAAAGCAAATATTGGAGGTGTGATTGGGAAGAAAGGGGTAATTGAGAACATATTTTCTGGGAGTATAATGAGGTGGCAGACTTTAAAGATTCCCTGCAGACTGCTCAATCAGAGATATTGAGTGAGCAAACTGGTGTAAATTGGGAAATGTTTTTTGAGCTAGGATACAGAATCGTAATTGCCTAGATATAGTAAGGCCTTACTGCATCTAATCATGGTGGCTGCCAACCAAAAGCAAATACTAGGAAATGGAAATCAAAGTCTAAACCAACTGTAGTAGAATTAGTGAATATAGTGACAGAAATAAAATGGGATCTTTAGAAATGGGTAGGAGTAAATTATTTGTGAGAACAAAACATACAAAGGAAGAATGAGGTTTAAAAGAAGGCAGGATTTGAATGAGCTATGTAATGGTTGAATGACAATGCACAGATTATAAGTGATGTATAATGTTTGCAAATAAAATTATGTCAGTGTGGGTTTGTGATGTATAATGTTTGCAACTAAAATTATCTGAATATGGTTCGTTTTCGTTTACATAAATGTATGATTGCCTGCCTATGTCATATGGGATAATAAAGATGTTTTTGTTAAAAAAAAAAATAAATATTGGTTTTCTAGGTAAACTGACAAGGAGAAGAGACGACTACTTATGCTCTTGGGGACAAATGCTTGCGAACGTTCATGAAAAGCACCTGAACAGAAGAGACACTGCTCTTGATGATCTTTATGGGGAATCTGCCTCCCACACTGACATTTTTCCTTTCTGGATGACACGTAAACAGACCAAAATAAAAACAGAATTAGACAAGCAGAAACCCCAGTAGAGTACTTACTTGTAACATGGCTCAACTGGCTCAGAAGAAGAACCGTTCAGACCAAAGATCAATGATGGCGTTTGGACTGGTGGCAAAGAAATTCTGAGGTATGTACAGGTATGTACAGCCATACGTCATCTTTATGCCCTATACCTTGCGCGGGGAGCATGCGTGTGGCGTACATCTATAAATTCCAAAGAGTCTGGTATACTGGCCAGATGTTGGGTTACCCTTGGCAGGAGATCCCTTATGTAATGAATACTGCAACAATGATATGGAAGGACGTGTAAGTTGTAGTCAACCATACGTTAATGTTTAAAATCTGCTAAAAAATTAATCTTTCACTGCCATCAGAATGCTGAACTCTCTAAGCAGTTCTTATTTAGAAGATGATTATGTTTTTGCACTCCGTGTTGTCTTTTTGGTTCTATTCAACTTATTTATTGATTGATTGATTGATTGACCAACATTTTTTAATTGGGTTAGTCCAACTGAGCCAAGGACCCATTTTCAGTGGAGACCCGAGGAGAAAAGCTCCAGAAATAATATACGTAATTATATTTACAAAATATTAAAGTAGGGTCATAAAAATACAGTACAAGTCAAAAATTTGTTCACAGCTGTACAATGCATAGGTAAAACAGTTAACAAGTACAATTTAAAAATTTGAGAAGAGTATATAGCATAGGTCAAATAACAATGTCCTCCCCGTAGTCGAGTGAACTTTAAAGACATGCAGGTAGGTGTGTGCATGAGTGGGTGTGCCTTCTTTGAAGGTTGGCCGCCAGGATGGCAACTTGACACCATAAAAATTCACTGCCAATCATTAGTGGACTGGAGTTCTGCTGTGGCAACCCCTAACCAGGAAAAGCCGAAAGACTTTTACACTGAGTACAGTATGAATACAGTTTGCTAGAGCAAGTACAAGGAGGAATAAGAGTTGATAGGAAAAAGCAGATAAGATGAGAGGAGTCTAGTTCAAGTGGGGGGTTGAAAAGGGCATGACCAAGTCTTCAGGAGAAAAAGTTTAAGTTCTTTCTTAAACAGGTATTAATGCTGAATGCTTCTCATGTTGAGAGGTAGTGAGTTCCAAGCATGGGCTACAGAGTGTTTTTGTTGGGTTTGTATAACTGAAGGAGGTGTTTACTGGTAGTATGGAGGTGATAAGGAGGGGGGGTTATAGAAGGAGACTAAACTGGAGATGGAGGGGCAGGATGAGGGTTCATATAGGATAGTGTGCACAATATGTAGTTGGGGAATAAGTAGCTGTTTGGAGAATTATGGCCATTGGAGTGACTTAAGGGCAAGACATTGGCGGGATCTGTAAGGAAGGTTGGCAGCAAATCTGGCAATTTTGTAATAAGTTTGATCTAGTTTATTGATAAGTGATGTTTGATCATAAGTAAGGACAGGAGCAGCGTAAATGAACTTACTTTCAAACAGAGTAGTACTCTCAAAAAATCTGACCTAGCACCAGATTTTCAGTTAAGACATAGCTGTCCTTTTCCAGACTTCTCCTGATCACAGCTACGGAATACCACAAAATGAAGACCATCTGAATTCCAGCTGTAAAACATGCTTACTTCATGAATTACATCTTTTCTGTGTTCAGCATCCTACCGACTACCAGTTTCAGACTTGCACAAGAAACCTTCTCCAAGAGCCTGTCACAAAGTAGCACATGTTCTCAAGCAGCATAACATGTGCACACAGTTAGTAATGATGCAGTATCCTAAAAGTGCCTGGCATACAGATGCTGCTGCTCACTGAAATTCCTGTTTGTTTCTTACATGCTTCGGCTCCCATTTGCAGCAGAACCCTGCCTGAGTGTAAGGGAATTAAATATAGTTGGCTTCATAAGCATTATAAAATAAATACTAAATGTACACATATTAAAAATGTAATTATATAGCATATTTATTGTCAATCCACAGGATAATCTTTTTGCTACATACCAGCTAATAATAGCTATACACTGTTAAAAATCTTGAAAAATGTGCCACAAGTGTGTATTAAATGTCAGTAAAGGAGAAACAGAATCTTAAAATTATATATTTGTTGTAGAAAAGATAAAAAAATTATATTCACATAGAATTTGCCCTGAATAAAATATCCCCATTTATAAAAAAATAAAAAAGCTTGCTTTGGGAAAGATTTTTTTAACTGGGCTTTTGCATAAATTCTCTTCATATTATTCCTACTGCACCTCAGCAGTCAAAAAAGAAAAAGAACAGAAAGCAGCCATTACAAAGATCAGGTTTTTACTTTTACATTTGCTTCAGAAGACAGTAAAGCAAAATATTACCTTCAACGGCCCAAGACTGTGCCATTACTTTTCAGAAAGTTTCTAAGTGCTTTCCATAAGGTGCAGAAGCAGGCTGAGACATTTGCTATTATTGCACTATATACATATTCACAATAAAATTTTCCCTAGTATTTATGCACATTGTTCACATTTTATATTTTGTTTTGAGCTTTCAACTTAAATATTCAAGAAGAAATAAGATTATGCATCTAAAACCACTCCTGGTCCACTTAACAGATTCCAGAACACGACGGGTTGATCAAAATGTTGTTCTGGATTTTTCCAAATGCATTCCTTGGGGATATAAAACATCAAGCAGACTTTACATTAAGTTTAAGTGGTGACCTGAGTTACTGTTCCAGAACTGAAGACTACCATTCCAAATGTGTTATCTGTCAAGGCGGTCCCCATATTTTGTTAATCCATGAAAAACTAGACTTCAAAAAAGAAACCTCTCCCAGTGTAATAAACCGATTTAGCATGTCTTGACTGTTGACTGAGCAATGTCTGAGGTTTTCTTAATAACACTGGCACGAGTCTCACTAGAAGGCCGACTACTGCTCAAACCTGAGGATGTTAATGGCGGGAAACTTAAACCCTCAGTGAGATTAGTCCACATGTTTGCAGTAGTGCTTTCATATGTCAATAAGGATTCATCTTCTGGTTCTTCTTTGATTGTAACTTTGAGATCTGGCTTGTTGGATGTCACAAACGTAGCCATACTTGGAAGTAGATAAGTACTTCGTCCCCCTGTATTACTCAAGTACTGCTTGCCTTCGATGTTGCTATGCTGCCATTGTAGGTGACTTGGATGCGACTGCTAAAAATGAACAACAAAAATTAGTAATGATTTCATATAGTCAATGATGAAGGGTAGTGCATGTTCTGTACATTAAATGCACAAACATTCATTTGTACAAAATGACTACAGCAATACATTTGACTAGCACAGGTTCATTCCCCTCATCGCCCCAAACTCCTGCAGTTTTAATGCTGATAAACTGGCATTCAACTTCTACAGCATACAAAACTGTGATCACTGCAAGAATTTTTTTTTGCTTTCACATTCCCGACACTGCACATCCCTGCTAACCCACAAGAACTATTTGTTCAGTTTTGCCCAGGTCTAAAACAAGCTACGCTTTAGTGCAACTAGAGCTTTCTAAAACTGATGCCATACAACATTATCTCCTCATGAACAATCAAAAAACTCTTTTCTCAAATGAAATGACCAGCTATCCAGTTAGCATTAAGAGACACTGCTAGTGGTCTCTGGCATCATGGTACAACACACAGAAAGTACACCTGTATGTGTCAGCAATGCTTACCATGACAGCACATCTTAGATGAGAAGTCAAGATAGCAGTAACTCATAACATACATGTTAACACACATTATGTTGTGGGTCTTCTCTGGTAAGAAGTTGACTAAGCTACGGTTTCTTCCTTAGGAAGAATAGGCATAGGTCTTCCACTGGCTAGGTACATATGAAGTGGGAAACACTAGGCTCCAGTAACTATCCTGCATTTTTCTAAATTTTTCATTTTTTTGAACCATTGTTCCTGCAACAAATATGCTAAACCACCCTACCTAGGACAAGATAACTAGTGTATGCAATTGTACCAGCTGTAATGAAAGTGCTGACATGAGCTGCCATCTACATATATACTGAATAATTACTCAAACTAGAAAGAATTTTTACACTGGAGTTAAAACAATTAAAGTTTTCTTTCACTGATGTCTTCGACATGAACATCACCGCCACATGCAAAATGTTTCAACATAAAAACATGATTAAGTAAAGTAGCGTGTATAAACAGAGATGGAAAAGAATGGTTAAACTTTATGACAGAAGCATGCTGATATGAAGGCAAGTACAAATATTATTAGAAACAGAAAGGCCTGAAGAATGAGGTACCTAAAATTATGTTAGCTCCCTGATAAAATACTTGAAATATTACATTTTTAGAATGAAACATAATACAATTCTAACTCATGGAATATATTAATCATGCTAAATCAATCCTTTTTAATAGCATGCCTAGACTATGGCCAATTAATAACACTAAATCTGTTGGGATTAATTTAAACTGTTAAACAACAATAAATTATATTGTTCAAAAGAAGCTCGTCTTAGAACCAGTTAAACTCAATGACAAAACAGTGCTGTATAAAAACAGTAATAAAGAAATAAAGCTTTTGGTTATAAACAATAGATAAATAATAAAGACAACCTCAATTTCAATTGCATTCAGATATTTTATCAACAAAACACTGAATACAATCAAAAATACAGTTGGACACATTTATGTAATAAACAATAATAAAACCACAAAAAACAAACTGTAAAGAATGAATTACAGTGATCACAAATCTCATCCCATCTCTGCAAAGACATTATCACATAGTTTTGAGGGATTTATGGAGCTCTATGGATGCCAGCCAATAAAAAACACTCCTAAAGCCATCCGTCCCACTGGTGGTGTGCTTCAAAGGCAAATGAACATACACCTTAAATCTCAAGATGCATTTACAGAGCCCACCAGTACCCCAAGTGGCTGAACATAAAACCATAGTAGAGTTGCATAACACCACTAACTTCTTCTGTTAAGTGGGACCCAAGTTGTGAATAAATAAATATTTCAACAGCAGAATCTTACAGATAATTCTGAATGGGAAAGGCAGCTGATGGAGGTTATGCAGAAAGGGAGTAATGACTCATCCTAGTGAGTAACTTGACAGAGTTCTGCACCAATTGCAGATAGTCTAGTTTAGTGCTGAGAAGTTCCATTTAAAGGGCAGTGCAACAGTCCAGCCTGTAGGAGGCTAAGGCATGAACTACTACTAGGATTACTCTGAAATGCATCTTATATGAACACATGATACTTAGTCCTCAAATGTCAAGCTATGATGCATAATTATGCCCAAATTAAGCACACTTTCAAAGTCGAGCTTAAATTAAGAAGTACAGGTGCACTGGAATTTCTCAAGGTAGCATGATCTGCCAATTCCTCAGTTTTCACAATGTCCAACCTTCCTCAGTTTTCACAGCATCCACCACACAAAAGCCAAAAGCTAAGAATGAATGGCTTCAAGACCATCATCCAGGGAATACAAGCTTATCATTTCTTCTTGTGGAAAAGAGAATTTACTGAGTATCACTTGGATAACTATGATATGCTCTTCCTCTCTTCCCTAAAGAGATCTCACAATGGAAGCATATAAACCATGAACAATGGGTCTACAATTTCACTCTGTGGAGAGGGGTGGCGTAAGATGTGTCCAGAACAAATCTGTTTGGAGTGGCTTGAGAGTCAGGATGTAAACCCACTGTAAGGTAGTACAGGAGAGACCAAGGTAAGACTGTTAACTACTTCACTCAAAAAGCCATGATCAATGGTATAAATGATACTGAGAGACAGAAAGACCAAGTCTCAATAGTGTTGCTGATCTCTTGCAATAAGAAGATTGTTAATTACCTAAACAACAGCAGGTTCTGTG
The DNA here is from genome assembly GCF_019279795.1 of Protopterus annectens. Classification (NCBI taxonomy): domain Eukaryota; kingdom Metazoa; phylum Chordata; order Ceratodontiformes; family Protopteridae; genus Protopterus; species Protopterus annectens. The sequence continues at coordinate 806,975,444 of NC_056746.1, forward strand.
CTATGGAAGAGTGTGAACCCCACATCAAAAGGGGTCAATGAGTCTGCTGCCTATAAGATGGGTCTAAACTTACTTAAAGACAATCTTCTAAGTAACCTTTCCTAAAAAAGGTTAGGAACTCTGCAGTAATTATCAAGGAGGTTAGGATCTGAAGTAGGTTTCTAGAGAGTAGGGATAACAAAGACTTCCTTCAAGGCCAACATAGAAATCTTTGACCTCAAGGACTTAAGTATTTGGAAAATCACTGGTCCCAGACCTTATAAGTCAAAACTGAAGGACTGAAGGAGAAGGATCCAGACAACAGATTGTCTTATACTTGTAACATACCTGAACTCACCGTAATCAGTAATATCAAAAACCATCCAGGATGATGGAAATGGACAAGCTGGCATTAATGTGCCCATGGGGGTCCAGTGGTGGATGAAATGATCTGGCAGCAGTAATCTTGTCATTCTTTGGATGAAATCTTAAACTGAGGTCCCACCTGCTTGAGCTGGTGATCAGGTGGATGTAAAAGATCTCATGGCACCTACTGACAAGAGTATTTTTTTTTTTTACTGATATATACATTACATATTATTTACACATTTATATTATTTAAATCTATTTACAAATCTCCATACATCATACACTTCAATTTAAGCATTCCCCCAGTCTACCCACAACCAAAACATTTTTTTTCCAAAATCTTTGTCAAAGTCCATTTTCCAATGTATTTAATTTCATTTACTCTCTCATTTCATATAATCCATGAAGCATAAAATATTACTCTGTCCATTTTCACTTCCTCCTGTTTTCATGCACCATAACAACCAAATTCTATTATGTCCATATTTATTTGTTCAAATTTTAACAAACTTTTTATCCTATCGTTACATATTTCTTTCCACAAATTATTAACTATTTCACATTTCTAAAACGCATGCTCAGTAGTCTGAAACTCTCCACATTTGTTACATATTCTTTTCTTTGTATGTATTAGAAAATTGCTGGTTAAGGCAAATATACCAATCTCCATAAAAAATCATACATTCCTTAATCTTTTTATAGTTATTATATATCATAATTATGGCTTTTTTCTTATCTATTTCTAAATGTTTCCATGGGTCAATACAATCAAATGCTTTCATAATACTCAAATATAATTCCTTTCCATTTTTCTCGCATATAATCTTTTTTATTTTCCATAACACAATTTTGTTTTGGTACTCTCATTTCTTCTGCCTTCGTTGAAGGTTGTGCGTCAGGGCTGGTAACCCGGTATGTAAAAATCCACTACCAATCATTAGCGGACCGGAGTTCCGCTGTGGCGACCCCTAACCGGGAAAAGCCGAAATCCACAAACAAACTCTTTCATTTCTTCATTCACAATGCTTTTACTTTGTTTTTTTAACTTCCATCCCTTCCCACAATTCTTTGTATTTATAATATAGCATCATTTCTATCAAGTTTTTATTTTCCTTCATAATTCCTTTTAATACCTTATATAAAATTAAAGTTGCTGCATGTACTATTGGGGTTATTAAACCCAAACCTCCATGCTCTTCTTTCATATACAGAATCCCTCTCTTGACTGCATCCAGTCTAGAGCCTCATATAAAAGAAAATATAATAATCATTAGTTCTTTTTTATACTTAACAGGAATCATACAGATATTAGCAACATAAGTAATTTTTCCTATTACCATGGTGTTCAACTGTGCTTTTTTTCTATATGAAAAATCTATATGATTTACAAAAATTATTCATATCCTTTACTTCTTTGAGTACATTATCCCATTGTTGTTGTCTTTATTCATTCCTTCCAAATGTTAATCTTAATATATCTATATATTTTTCCTTGAACTCAACACCTCCTATCATACCTTCAAAACAAAATCCTTTACATTTCTCCTTATTTATATATAAATCAACTTTTTTTACATTTATACTTTTCATTTACTCTCTTCCATCAACTTTATTTTAACAATTAATACAATCTCATCAGCATAATTATGCATTACTGGCAATTGTACTTCCTTCATCATTTTGCATCCACCACTACTTGACATTTTATTAATTTCTTTCACTATTACATTCATAACTAATGAGAAAATTACACGATTAGCTGGGGTAGCCCTGCTTTATTCCACATTCTATTTTTATTTCTTCCCTAATCCAGCCATTTACATTTAAGTTTCACATAGTTCCTTTCATAAACACATTTTATTACTCATAATATTTTTGCTTACATTATATGCCTGCAAAATTCCCCATAATGATTTATTCTGAATATGATCATAGGCTTTACTTATATCCTCTAACATAACCCTTGCTTCTACATTTTAATTTATATCATCAATTATTTCTCTTATTATCCATAAGAAAAGAAAAAAAGACAAACCACCTCCTTAGATAACACAAGGAAAAAGAAACTAAGGGTAATGCTACTCAATGCCAAAAGTCTAAACCTCAAGATGCACGCACTCGAAGCTCTCCTCAGCATGGAAAGCATTGATGTCTGTGCAGTGACAGAAACCTGGTTCAAGGCTCCTGACAGCACCCCAGCACTACCAGGTTATACCTCATATCATGCTTTTCGGCCCCAAAACTTGGACCGAACCACAAAAGGAGGGGAAGTATCCATATTCATCAAAGATACCCACACCTCCAGGTTGGTGGCACTGCACGAAGCATCTGAGACCATCCATGTGCAACTAACAGTGGGTAAAATTGCCTTTCAGTTTATAGCCTGCTACAGACCACCCTCCCAAACTCAGGAACCCCACTCGGCTTTCCTGAGAACACTGGAAAATATGAAGGTCTCTCCAAACACCATTATATTGGGAGACTTCAACTACCCAAACATAGACTGGGAGCATTACTCAAGCCCCAGTACCCTAGCCCAAAGGTTCCTAGAATTTATAAACTCAAATGCTATGGAGCAACTAGTCACCACTCCCACAAGAGGGGAAAACATACTGGACCTGATTATCACCAACATGGGGACTCTATGCTCCATACCAGAGGTATACCCTTCACTGGTAAGATCGGACCATAAATTAATCTCACTGGATATCCACATCCCGACCCCACCCCCAGCCCAGAAAACCACAGTGAAAAACTTCTCTAAAGCAAACTTCTCACTCCTCAAAACCGAGGTGGAATCCTTCAAACCCCCCAGGCCAGTGGAAACTACGGTCCAAACTGCAGAATCCTTTATAACAGCATTCTATGGACACCTTCAGGAATGCATGGATCATGCAATCCCAAATAAAACCAAGACCCAATCCCTCAAAGGCAGGCGTCCTGTCTGGTGGACCCCAGCCATAAGTAAACTATGCAACAGAAGGAGGAAGCTACTACATGATAGAGCAAAATCCCTAAAAGGGAAGGAATCTCTGATTAGTATTAGCAAAAAACTAAGGTCGCTCATAAAATCATCTAAGGCCAGCTTTGAGAGAAAAATTGCACAGGACACTAAAGATAATCACAAGGCTTTCTTTAGTTATGTTAGGAACCTGGGTGGTAACTCCCAGGTATGCTCAGAGTTCATCCAAAATGACAAAAAATACACTGAACCCACAGACATTGCCAACATCCTTGCTGACAGGTTCAGTGCAAACTCCCCCCCTTCCCCCCCAAAAGAGCAAATATCTATCCCAGCTGAGTGCTGCCCCCCTGACATCTTAGATGCTCAGGTAAGAGCCGCCCTCTCCAAAGCAAAAAAAACAGCATCAATGGGACCAGACGGTGTCCCGGGCTGCGTCCTACATGAACTCCAAGAAGAGCTGAACCCCAACATAAAGCTACTGTTCAATCTCAGCCTTACTACAGGATATGTACCCAAAGAATGGCGTGCAGCAACAGTGGTCCCTCTCCACAAAGGTGGTGCCTCAAAGGACCCTGGAAACTACCACCCCATAAGCCTGACTAGCCTGGTCTGCAAAGCTATGGAGAGGATCATCATGGAACTCATATATAAATATATTGAGGACCTACAGACACTGGATCCTACCAAACTCGGCTTTGTTAAGGGCAGATCCTGCCTTTTGAACCTGGTCGATTTCACCAAGGCCACTGACGAGGGGAAGGTGGTCCACACAGCCTACCTGGACCTCACAAAAGCCTTTGATACAATACCCCACTCGGGCATCATAGATAAGCTCTCCAGCTTAAATATAAACCCTTATGTCATAAGATGGGTTGCAAACTGGCTCAAGGACAGAACCCACATGGTCAGAATTGCTCGAGCCATGTCAGACTCCAAACCAGTTACAAGCGGTGTCCCACAAGGCTTAGTCCTGGGACCTCTCTTGTTCGGTATATATTTTTCGGAGGTACAGGCCAACACGGAAGGACTATGGCTGACCAAGTTCGCAGATGACTGCAAACTGGGCACCATAACGATTCTCCAGCTGACACAAGCATCCTCCAAAAGGGTCTCATTGAGACAGATAACTGGTGCCAGAGCCATGGCCTCAAGCTAAACGCCAAAAAGTGTATAGTCATCCCCTTTGGCATAAACAAAGCGCCCACAAATTACCACATAGGTGGAAATCCATTAAGTACGGAAGAAGTAATTAGGGACCTGGGGACCCAAGTTGATAGTAATCTCTCCTTTGACAACCATGTGGCCAAAGTGGTTAGAAAAACCTTCTATATAGCCCACCTTATCATGAAGGGATTCACATCTGGATCAAGGGAGGTCATTGTGCCCCTTTACTCATCCCTCATCTGGCCCATAATTGAATACAATGCCCCATTCGGATTGTACCTTACCCGACACCTGCAGCAGCTAGAAAGACCCCAAAAGCACCTCACCAAGAGGATCAAAGGGCTCAAACAGATGCCATATGCTGCTCGGTTAAAGAAACTCCAGCTCTACTCAGTTGCATACCGCCTACTTAGAGGCGATCTGTGCCTGACATACAAAGCCATGTCCAACCCAGAATTAATGGACATGCTTCACCTCAGAAAATCCAAATCCCTTCGAGCTACACGCTTGAGGGACTTGAACCTCAGCACAGAAATAAATAGAACATGCTGGAGGGACAGATTCATAACCCAGAGGCTCCCTTCACTCTGGAATAGAATCCCAGTCCACGTTAGGCAAAGTCCCTCACTGACTCTCTTCAAGAGGAATCTTGACGAGTGGATGGGAGATCGTAGGTTTACCCCGGGATCACTTCTGTGTCACTGCTAGACAGAGGCATAGTAAACTAACCTTGAAAAAGGGCATAGTAAAACTCATTTAAATTGGGTGGCGAAAGCCAAACATACTCTGGCTAGTCTTATAAATGCCCTAGGGCAGATAGCCTAGTATGAACCTAATAACTACTGACTTCCTTTTTCTTTTCTTCCAAATACAAAAATGGACAGAATATTTGACCAAACTGTAACATATTTGTTATTATTCTCATAAATATTATTCAATGTTATAGGTCTCCAATTTTTTTATCTCCTCTTTATTTCCTTTTTTAAATATAAATTTTATAACTCCTGTACATATCTCTTCTCTTTAATTCCAGTTTCTAACCATTCATTTGTAACTTCTATAAAAATTATTTTTTGCCACCCTTTCATTTCTTTATACATACAATTTTCAATTCTGTCCAGTCTTGTTACAGAATTCATGTTAATATCTTTTAGAATTTCATTCAATTCTTTCAAAGTTATTTTTTGTTCTAAATACTCATTATCTTCCTTATTTAATTTTTCACCTTTATAAATTTGTTCCATGTTTTCTTCTCTTTTAAACACATAATTCCAATACATATTCTTTAATTATTTTGTATATTCCTTCTTGCCATCTTATTTGCCTACCTTTCTTATTTTTTAATTCTTTTATTTTCCCTTCTTTTATTATTTTGCTCAAATATGGTGCCACCTCTTCTTTCTTTCCTTGTAAACCATATTTTTGCTTATATAACAAGTTACTCATTTTAGTTTGATTCATTTTATATAGTTCTTTTTCAGAAATGTTCTTCTCTAAGTCTCTAAATGTTTCTTGACTTAATGTGTTTTCAGCTTTTAAGAACTGTTAAGTATAATAAAATGTTTATCCCTTTCCTTTCTTATTTTCTCCAAGCATTATGTTTTTGAATTTCCTTTTCCTTTCTTTAATTCTTTTCCCAAATTCTTATTTCTTACTGTGCACCAATAAGCTTCTTCCTCACTCGTCTCCTCTTTCTTTTTCCTTGATACTTTCTTTAACTTTATGTATAACCTCTTGTCAGTCACATCCTTTTGTACATTTTCTTGTATAACACATTCTATCTTTTTAACCTGTATAACTTCATTTTCTTGCACATTCATTTCACATTCTAGCCACGAACGACCACTATTGCCTCATTTTTTTGTACTTTAAATCACATGTTTTTGCATTATGCCGTTTAACTACATAAATAACATCTTTATCACATTAATTGATTAAATGATTTTTTTTCACAAAAATAAGCTTTTGATTGACCCCTGTATTTCACAAACCCCCTATTACCAAGAACATTAATAATACTAGGTATGTGTATAACATTATCATTTTCCATCTTCAGTATTACTCCACATTCCCATCCCCCAATCTATAGCCCTCTTTCACCATATATTTTTGTAGTGTCCATTACTTCTTTACATAGAGTTAACAGATGTTATTTCAGTTCTTTTGCTTCAACTTCAGTTCTAAACTGGATCATTATTTTTTTGTTTGTCTGCAAAAATCTTGCACCATATATTTTGACCATGGATAAATATTTTTCTGTTGCTCATATGCACCCAAAACATTTTCCATGGCCTGCCCAGTCTTAAATATCAAGTCACAAAAAGTCTCTTTATTAATTAAAATGAATGCTTTTATCTCTTTTGCTTTGACACCCACAGGTGCTATGACAGTCCTAAACCTCATACCTTTCCAAACTTTTTTTTTTTTTACTGCTCACATGTACAGTATACTTTTTTGTTTCTTTTATTTCTTCTTTGCTCCTTCTACCATAGTTTGTGCATAAGTTTTGGTCTCTTGACCTTTTTCAGGCACAGTCACTTTGTCTCCTTTTTCTTCTATTTTCTCCATGATATTGCTCCATGAAACTGCTGCTCCACTTTCTGGCTCACTTTGGTTTACCATTTTGTCCAAATTATCATGCTGCAACCCCACCCCCAACTGGAGGGTTGTAATTATGCATTTCTCAAAGGGAACCATCTCTCCTTCAAACTATCTCCTCTGAAAGTTTTCCTCAGAATCCATCTCTGTTACAGTTACAATCTCCTTTTCCTCCATTGCTACTGTTTGTTCTGCACCTACTGCATCAGAAAAAACATCTGGTAGCCATTCTACCATTTCAGCTACATTGTCAGCAACTTTCACCTCATTTTCGGCCAAAGCTGAATTAGCCATGTTTTCTCTCTGTTCCTCCTGGCTACCGCTGCACTTGAACAAGAAAAGTACAGTTGTGTACACTTATCATAAATGTAGATGTTCGAGTGTATTCACTGTTGCAGTCATCACACTTGGGTTATCTGCCTGCAGGTAAGTTGGCCCAAATACCAGAGACTTAGTATTTTTGCATTGGTTGCTCTCTCTCCAGGACTGACGTCAGGTCGTCAGGGGTATAAAAACAGGCAGCCGATGCCATTACATCAGTTTTTCTTACCACAAATGTCAGGAGCCTCCCAAACAGGGAGCTAAGTTATGGTGGTGAAAAAAACACCCCCAGTAAAAAGTAAACACCAATACTAATACTCCTGAAAGGGCTAAGTATTAAACATAGAGAGGAGAGAGAGAGAGAGAGACAAGGGGGCTGGAGGGAGGGAAACCAGGACTGCAACAGTGAATACACTCGAACATCTACACTTATGGTAAGTGTACACAATTGCACTATGTTCTTTGTGTTTCACCGTTGCATTCATCACACTTGGGTAGATTCCCAAAGCTGAGGAAGGGTGGAGGCAGTCAAGAAGAGTTGGGGCTGGCTAGTATGCCTTGCAGGACTGCTGTTGCAAAACCCGCCTTGGATTTGGAAAAGATAGACAGGTGGTAATGCGTGGTGATGGTATGTACAGAACTCCAGGTAGCAGTTTCCAGGATGTCCCTGGTAGGGACTCCCCTGAGGAATAATGTAGAGACTGAATTTGCCCTAGTGGAATGTGTTTCGACCCCCTGAGGGGTGGGTTTTCCATGATGCTTGTAGCACAGTGTGCAATCCATTTAGAAATTGTCCGCTTAGAAATGGCCTTGCCCTCTGCCCCTGGTGCAAAGCTGACTAGTAACTGGTTAGATTTCCTGAAGGGCTTTAGTCCTATGCAGGTAGAATCTGAGCTATCTGTGCACATCCAAGGAGTGCAGGATCCTTTCCCCTTTATTTTGAGGATTAGGGAAGAAGGTTGGCAAATGGGCAGATTGGTTGAGAGCCACACTGGACACCACTTTAGGCATAAAGGAAGGGTTAGTCCTGAGGGAAATCCTATCAGCATGGAAAATAATGAAGGGTTCCACAGCCATAAGTGCTTGTTGCTCAGACACTCTTCTAGCTGAAGTGATGGCCAGAAGTAAGGCTGTCTTCCAAGAGAGGAATTTTAACTCCACTGACAGTGCAGCCTCAAAGGGGGTGGCATGAGCTTTACCAGTACAAAGTTAAGGTCCCAAGCAGGGGTGGGTGTTCTCCTTGGTGGCCTTAAGTTGTTTGCCCATCTCAGGAACTGTTTGATAAGAGGGTGAGAGAAGAGTGGCAGATCAGTGTTGTAATGAGCCAAAATGGCAGAGACATGGATCTTAATGGAGAAGGATAAGGCTCTGTGGAGTAGATCTGCTAAGTAATCCAGGATTAGACGCAGGGAAGGCAGAGTTGTGTCCTCTCCTTTAGATTGAATCCAGGAGCAGTACCTTTCCAACTTATCAGAATAAGATTTCCTTCTACTGGGTCTTCTGGCCTCAAGGATGACGTCCAACACCTGCTTGCTTACACTGGTTACTGGGGAGATTTCAAGGAATAAGCCAGGCTGCAAAATTCAGGGTTTGCAGTTGCAGATGCAAGATCTGTCCCCCCTGCTGAGAAAGCAAGGTTGGGTTCTGGTGTAGGTGCCATGGTGGCACCAGTGACAGGCTTCACAGGAGTGGGTACCAGTGCTGGCGTGGCCAGTCTGGGGCAATCAGAATTGTCCTTGGTCTGCCCTGTCTTATCTTGAGCACTACTCTTGGGAGAAGGGGCAGAGGGGGAAAGACATAGATTGAGAGGTTTACCCACTGGAAGGATAGGGCATCCACTTTCCAGGCCCTGCTTTGAAGTGTCCTGGTGCAGAATTTGCTGAGCTGGTGATTGCAGGGGAGGCAAAGTGAGCCACCTCTGGCGTCCCCCATTTCTGAATCAGAAGGTTGAAGGTGCTAAGCTCTAACTGCCACTCTTGTGGGTCTAGGAGATTTCTGCTCAAGTAGTCTGCCAGCAAATTTTGTTTGCTTGGCAGGAATTGAGCTTGCAGATCGACCTGCATGTCTAAGGCAGTGTTCCACAGGGCCTTGGTTAGCCTGCAGAGTGGGCAAGAGTGGGTTCCTCCCTGCTTGTTGATGTGCCACATCACTGTGGTGTTGTCTGTTTTTATTAGCAGGAGTCCAGGGGAGAGTAGGGATCTGAAGGCCGTCAGAGTGGGCTGCACAGCTAGCATCTTTTGGTTGATGTGCAGATTAATCTGACTTGGGCTCCAGTGGCCCTCAATGCACTTGCCGTCCATGTGTGCCTCCCAGGCATAGTCTGATGCATCTGTGGTTAGGGTCTGGATGGCATGGGGTTGAGTAAAGGGCAGTCCCTTGTTGTGGTTGCATGCTGCTGCCCACCAAAGAAACTCTGTCCTTAGAGTATGATAGGAATGACTGTTTCCAGGTCCTGAGAATGTTGGCACCAAAGACTTTTTAAGTACCACTGAAGTTTCCTCACATGCAGTTTGGCATATGGAATTAGTAGGATGCATGAGGCCACGAACCCTAGGGCCTGCAGGATTTTCCTTGCAGATAGCTGGGTTCTGATGGCCATTAGAGTAAAACAGCCTGTCAGATAGTCTTGTTTTTCTGGAGTGAGGTATGCCATCTGGGATGCTGTGTCCAAGCTTGCTCCCAGGAATACAATCTTTTGACTGGGGACTAGTTTTGATTTCATTTCGTTGATGGCATACCCCAGGGAGGTTAGAAGTTTTTTTTTTTTTTTTACAAATGTCAGGTGCTGCAACAGCAATTCCTGACTGTCTGCCTGAATCAGGCAGTCGTTTCAGTACGGGTAACTTTGAATATTTCTCTGTCTGCAGTAAGCAATGGCTGGGGCCAAGCATTTTGTGAATACTCTGGGAGCAATGGATAAGCCAAAGGGAAGTGCAGAGAACTGATACTGCATAAATCCTGCCCTGAAGCGTAGGAATTTCCTGCAGGACTCCCTTATAGGGATATGCAGATAGGCTTCTTTTAAGTCTAGGGTGGCCAACAAGGCATCTTTGGCTAGCATAGGTAGAAGCTGCTGCAGGATGAGCATTTTGAACTTTGGTTCCACCAGGAAGGTGTTGAGAATTGAAAGATCTAGAATAGGGCGCCAAGTGCCTTCCTTTCTGGGCACCAGGAAATGTCTGGAATAGAATCCCTGACCTATCAGTTCCGCAGGAACTGGTTGAATCGTCCTTATAGATAGCGGGATTGAACTTTGTTTTGTGCCTCTGCCCATTGGTTTGGAGGGAGGTCTGGGAACCCTGCTAGTGTTGGCAGTGAATGGAAGTAGAATTTGTACCCCTGGGATACAATGTTGAAGACCCATCGGTCTTTGGTGATGGAAATCCAGTTTTTTGCATGAAGGGCAAGTTATCCTCCCTAGGGGCACAAGCAGCTGGGCAGAGGTGGGGAGTGCAGTAGAGAAGTCATTGGGAATTCTTTCTGTAAGGGGGTGGCTTAGCACTCCCTGCTTTAGAGGTGGAGGCACTCCATAGCTTAGATCTCTGCATACCCTGAGACTGTAGTCTGGGGGTCTGTTTCCCCTGGGTCTAGTCTGAGATGGCCTTGAGGGGGCTGGAAAGGACCAATGTTTCAATGGGCAATGCCTACTGAATTTAGGAGTCTATACTTGCAAAAATTCTTTGTCTGCATAGATTTAGCTTTTTCTTCCTTCTTTTTAAGAACCTCTTCTTCTTTAGTGCCAAACAGATTGTCCTTGTTCAAAGGAGCGTCTAGTAACTTTGATTTGACATGGTCTGGCAAGGTCTGCTCCTTAAGCCAGGCGTGCCTTCTCATTACAGAACCAGTGACTGCTGCCCTGCAAGATGTGTCTAGGGCATCAAAGCCACACTGCAATGTATGCTTGCTGACTTGGCTTGCAGAATGCATAAGCTCTTGCAATTCTTTATTTTCTGCACAGTCTGTAAAGGTAGCTATTTTTTGCATAATAAGTTCCACAACACGTTGTTAGTACTTCAGCATGTGAAATTGACAACTCAAAGCCCTAATGGTGAGGGTTGCAGAGGTACATACTTTCTTACCCCATCTGTTCAAAGCTCTGGAATCCCTGTCCGAAGGGGTGGGATTCTTAGCTATAGTAGCTTTGATACCTTTAGACCCCTGGGAGATGACCTCTGGGTCAGCAGTAGGATTTTTGAAAAGGAATTTGTGAGAGTCAGGTACTCTGTAGTACCTGTCTGGTTTCCTAGGAGCAGGGGGTAAAGTATCAGGAGTCAAACTGGATTCCATAAAGACATCATCCACAACATCCAAGACTGGGGGTACTGCTAAAGGCCTATGTTGTGGCAAATCTAGAAATTCTTTTTGGATTGAGGACAGTCTTGGCATTTCCAATGGAAATGCTCTCAGAGTATGTAGGGTTTCACCAAAAGAAAAGTCCTATGGAGGAGAGGCAGAGGTAATGGATTCCTCTGCATCTGAATCCTCATAAGCAGATAAGGGCATATCTTCACAATCAGATGCCTCAGAGTCGTCGGACTCTTGGTCTGCTGAGGCTGCTGGGGACTGGTCTCTTTTCCTCTTAGCAGGGAAGGCTGGCTTCCCCTAATCAGCATAATTAGGTCTTCTGCCATTTTAAGCATTTGATGTTGTGGCAAGGGAGCAGGTGCACACGCTTGGATCTCCAGTTTTCTAGGCATAACGCGTACTCTTGGCCTTAGAAACTCGGTAGTTTTAGACAGAATTGAAGACGTGAAAGTCGTCACCAGTTTGTGTCAAACATCGGGAACGCGAAGTACTTCTTCAGAAGCTGTTGCCTGCTTAGCGGCTTTGGACCCATCCAAGGTACAGACATCTGCAGGTTCCATAGTTGAAAAAGAGTCTCCAGGCATACCGGACTCTGAACGGGTCTCGATAGAGGCCTGCAAATCCACTGAAGCGGGCATCAGGGGCTGCAAAAGCACCTCACTGAGTGCTGGCGGGCTGGCGACTAGCTTAACGGAAGCGGCGTTGCCAGCTTTGGACCTGTTCGGTCTGTCTCTGTCTTTATCCTTACATTTTTTTCGGAATATCGGTAGTCGGATGGCTTACCGAAGCCATTTTGGAATACGGAGCTCGACAATTAAAGTATTTAGCAACAAAAAGGGCCTGATGATGGATGGATCAGGCATTGAACAAGGCACGAAACTGACAGTGAGGTACGTCGTCGTCTGGGCCTAAACAGGTGACGCAGTAAGAATGAAAATCTCAGTGTGGTATTTGCTTTCCACAGGCAAAACAATTAACTTTTTCTGACATCAGTTAGAGCAAGAAAAAAAGGATCCCCAATGGGGTTACTTAGCTTTAGAAGACTTCAGGATGATTCAATTCGTAAACGGAAAACTCAGGTAGCGGACGACCAACACTCGTGTGAACTGCTTCTGCTATGGGCTCCTTGGCAAGAAAGACAGATGGTGTCGGCTGCCTGTTTTTATACCCCTGACGACCTGATGTCAGTCCTGGTGCGACAGCAACCAATGCAGAAATACTAAGTCTCTGGTATTCGGGCCGACTGAGGGCTACCTACAGGCAGATAACCCAAGTGTGATGACTACAACAGTGAAACACAAAAAACATCAGAAGTCAGGATGTGTACCGCAGAAAGCCTTCCTCCGACTACCAAGAGTAGGGGAAGTTCCCTGATGTCCTGGACACATTTCCCCTGCTGGTATAAATATCACCTTGGGTTTTCCCTGAAAAGAGTTTAAGAGCCTAGTAGGGCAAACCTGGTAAACAAAGAATAAAAATAAAAATAAAATAAAATACAGCAATAATAAATAAATCTGCCAGACAAGTATATATTTAAACATCGAAGAAGGTGACTCCAAAAGGATGTGTATTTTTGCATGGTTGTGAGCACCTGTATGTGGTTAATCGTTTGAAAACTGCCCAGAGTGCAAGGTACACTTAATCCATCTTTGTCCCTTTGGGATGTCAGTATTTAACAAGGGTGACTTGGTGAGTGGCTGTCTTACCAGCCTGGTATAACATTTGGACCAGGATAGAGTGAAGGCTGTAATGCCACACAGCCATTACTGCTTAGGTAGGTATTTATTCTTCTGTCAAGTTTTTTTCTGCTCTAGTGTAACTGTTTGACTGTGACAGACTAAAGGCTGTTACACTGGTGTGCTTCTGTGGGTTTATTTTTCTTAATTTCACAGCTTTTGGGCTGTACTAATTTCCTGCTGCCTTATTTTGTGGTAAATTTGCTGCCCCTCGCTGCCACTATTTAATAAGTCTCCCTTAGAGACCAATCGTTTTACTGTCTACACATTTGACCAAGATAAGAGCAAAGGCTTATTTGCCAGACAGCTCTGTATGCTTACACTGATTTTATTTTTCTCAATTTTTCTATTCTGGTGAAATGGTTTGACCAAAATATACTGAGGGTTGTTACACCAGTGTGCTTCTGTGGGATACCTTAATTTTATTTATCTTAATGTCACCCTTTTTGGTCTTTTCAATCCTCTGCTGCTTTCTTCTGTGGCAGATTAGCTCCCTTGGGCTGCTAGGTTTTAAGAAGGTACCCTTAAGCAGGCATTTGTGAGAGCAGGCGCAATTGCATGCTTTGTGCATGATGCCAAAATGCATCTCTGCATTAATGTATAACAGACAGAACTACTGCACTGTAAAGATGAATCCTATAGATGTTTGTAAATTACAGAAGTGAAAGGTCATTATGAATTCTCACTCAGGATTTGAGCCACAGGCCTCCAGCATACTGGGCCACTGTCACAACCACTAGACCAACAACAGCCTCTGAACAGACAGGATAAGGATGTAAAAGGAAAACAACACCTTTCAGGAAAGAAGCTCCCAGCATATTGACCTAGGTCAAACTATGAATGCATACAAATACAGAAAAAGCTCTCTGCTTCACAACTGTTAGAATCACCGAAACAAAAGGATAATATTAGCTCTTGTTAAATCTTGAAGGCAACTCATTTTTATTAGTTTATTTTGATCTCTTGAGAGATTAACTGAATAACACAAGTGCTAAGGGAGCTATAACAGTGTTTCAGGAACAAGTCTCCTATAATTGTTTGGATAATACAACAATGGTTTTGCTGTACTCTTGCATACCTATATTATTACTCTAACAACCACAATATGAATTTTTTGGGTGATGCAGTGAGTAGAAAGTACAGTTGTGTACTCTTACCACAAATGTAGATGTTAGAGCGTATTCACTGTTGCAGTCATCACCTGTGGGTAATCCCTGCTGTGGTAGCCCTCAGCCGGCCTGAGTACCAGAGTCAATATTTCTTTGCATCAGCTGCTGTCGCTTGTTGAGTGACATTAGGCCGTCAGTGCTATAAAGCAAGGCAGCCGACGCAATTACATCAATTTTGTTTTGCCCTAACCAGCCAGAAGCCCAAGGAAATATGGTAAAGTGGTCCTGGTGGCTAAAAGCCACCATAAGAAGCTTATGGCTCCCTAAGGAAACACGATACAAGGGGAAAGGAGGGAGGGAGACCAGGACTGCAACAATGAATACACTCGAACATCTACATTTATGGTAAGTGTATGCAACTGTACAATGTTCTTCGTGTTTCACTGTTGCAGCCATCACCTGTGGGAGGATTCCCAAAGCTTAGGAGAGGGGTGGAAGGATTAGCTAGAGACCTAGGCATGGGTAAGCATGCCCTGCAGAATTGCAGAGGCAAACCCTGCCCTAGCCTTAGAGAAAAAAAGAGGCAGATGGTAATGCTTTGTAAAGGTATGGCCAGAGGTCCAGGTGGCAGCTTCCAAGATGTCCCTGGTGGCAACTCCTTTGAGGAATGCTGTGGAAGTGGAGGCTGCCCTAGTGGAATGGGTGCGAATAGACTTAGGGGGTGGTTTCCCATGTAATCTGTAGCAGAAATGGATACAGTGCGATATCCATTTGGAAATGGTTTGCTTGGAAATGGGCTTCCCCTCTGCCCCTGGGGCAACGCTGACAAGAAGTTGGTCTGTTTTCCTGAAGGGTTTAGTACAGTCCAGGTAGTATCTGAGCTGTCTGTACACATCTAGTTAGTGCAGAATTCTTTCCCCCTTGTTTTGATGGTTAGGGAAGAAGGTGGGTAGATGAATGGCCTGGTTGAGAGTAACATTAGATACCACCTTGGGCATAAAGGAGGGTTTAGTCCTCAGGGAGACCCTGTCTGCATGGAAAATGATGAAGGGCTCAATGGCCATCAGTGCCTGAAGTTCTGAAACCCTTCTGGCTCAGGGGATATAGCTAGTGGGAAAGCAGTCTTCCAGGAGTGGTATTTCAGTTCTGCTAAAGCAACAGGTTCGAAGGGTGGTAAGGTTAGTTTTTCCAAAACACAATTCAGGTCCCAGGCTGGTGTGGGTGGCCTTCTGGGAGGTCTGATATTAGGAGCCCTTCTGAGGAATTGTTTAATCAAAGGATGTGCGAACAGGGGCTGGTCTGTGTCAAAATCAGCTGAAATGGCTGAGGCATGCATTTTAATAGAAGAGAAGGAGAGGCTACTATTGAGTAACTCCGCTAGATAGTCCAGGATAAGAGGGACGGAAAGTTGTGAGGTACTGCCCCCTCTGGACTGGCTCCAGTTGCAAAATCTTTTCCATTTCCCTGCATAAGATTTTCTGGTGCTGGGCCTTCTGGCCTCTATGATAATGTCAAGGACCTGTTTGCTTAACCGGGGCCCCTTGTTTGCTTTTAGAGTATTAGCCATGCTGACAGTTTGAGAGTCTGCAAGTCTGGGGGCAGCATTTCCCTCCCCATCTGAGTCAAGAGGTCGGAGATCAGGGGAAGCTGCCTGGGAGGCTGTAAGTTCAGGCTGCGCAGTAAGGAGTACCAATGCTGTCTGGGCCAATATGGAGCAATGAGGATGGCCTTTGGTCTCTCCTCCCTTATCTTGATCAGTACCTTGGGAATAAGAGGCAGAGGAGGGAATGCATACACGAAGAGGGAGTTCCAGGGGAAGGTCAAGGCATCCACCTTCCACGCTAGGTGGTGATACTCTCAGATACAGAATGTTTTTAGCTGGTGGCTGAAGTGCGAAGCAAAGAGATCCACCTCCGGAGTTCCCCACTACTGAGTGACTTGCAAAAAGATATTTCTGTGGAGCTGCCATTTGTTGGGATCCAGTAAGTTTCTGCTTAAGTGGTTTGCCAGGGTGTCGTTAATCCCTGGTAGGTACTGGGCTATTAGGTGTAGTCCCATAAAAGAGGCTGTCAACCAAAGGTTCAAGATAGGGTCCAGCCCTGTTTGTTGATTTACCACATTACTGTGGTGTTGTCTGTTTTGAAAAGGAGAACCCCTGGCCCGAGATGGGGTTTGAAGGATGTCAGAGCCTTTTGTACTGCCATCATTTCCTTCTAGTTGATGTGTACGGGAAGGTGCTGGGGATCCCAAAGACCCTGCCTGCTAGGTGAACCGAAGGGTGGAGGATGAAGGGAAGATCCTTGTTCTTGGCACAGGCCCCTGCCACCAGAGAAACTCAGCCCTTATACAGTTGATCAGAGGGAGAGAGGTCTCTAGAGGCTGACAGTGCTGACACCAAAGGTTCTTTAGATACCACTGAAGTTTTCTCATGTGAAGCCTGGCCAGAAGAATTAGAAGGATGCAAGATGCCTTGTACCCCAAGGCTTGCAGGAACTTCCTCGCCATGAGGTGACTTCTGGAAGCCAGCTGGGTAAAGTAGAAGGGCAGGAAGCTCTGCTTTTCTGGGGATAGGAAGGCCATTTGGGATGCTGTGTCCAGCAGGGCTCCCAAGAAAATGATCCTCCTGGAGGGAGTTTGTTTTGATTTCTTCTAGTTGATGGTGAACCCCAAGGAAGTTAGGAGGGTTTTGACAAAGAAGAGGTCCTGGAGCAGCTTTTGCTTGCACTCTGCCTGAATGAGGCAGTCGTCCAGATAAGAGTAAATCTGTATATTTCTCTGTCTGCAAAATGCTATGGCCGGGGCTAAGCATTTGGTGAATACCCTGGGAGCAGTAGATAAGCCAAAGGGTAGCGCAGAGAATTGAAAGTGTTGTGAGCCTGCTCTGAAGCATAGGAATTTCCTGCAGGATTCCCTTACGGGGATGTGGAGGTAGGCATCTTTTAGGTCTAGGGTCACTAGCCAGGCATTTTTTGTCAGCATAGGTAGCTGCTGCAAAGTTAGCATTTTGAATTTGGAGACCATCAGGGAGGTGTTCAGAATGGACAGATCCAGGATGGCATGTCAAGTGCCCACTTTTCTGGAAACAAGAAATAGTATGGAATAAAAGCCTCTGCCTGTTTGATCTGCAGGAACAGGTTCTACTGCCTCCTGGGATATGAGAGTTTGGACTTGTTTCACTGCCTCTGCCCACTGATTTGGAGGCAAGTCTGAGTACCCTCTTGGAATTGGGAATTTGTTGAAAGAGAATTTGTATCCCTGAAAAATGATCTTTAAGACCCACTGGTCCTTGGTTACAGAGAGCCAACTTTCTTTGCAGAGGGAGAGCCTTCTTTCTAGTTTTTGGTGAGTGAAAGGGGGGGAGAGGGAGTCATTGAGAGTTTTTGCCATAGAAGGATGGCTTAGAACTCCCTGCCTTTGGGGTGGAGGTGGCCCACTGTTTGGTTCCCTGCTGTCCCTGGGATAGGGGCCTGAGTGGTCTGTCCCTACGGGGCTTACCTTGCCCCCTGTCTGCTAGGTGCAGGAAAGGACCAGTGCTTAGAGGGAACATTTCTGCTGAACCTAGGAGGTTGAACCTGAAAGAAATCTTTTACTGTTTGCACAGATTTTGCTTAGTCTTCCATTTTTTAAGCACCTCTTCTGTTTTTACTCCAAACAAACTGTCCTTATCCAAGGGTGCATCAATAAACTTAGACTTGACATGATCAGGGAGAGGTTGTTCCTCCAACCATGCAGTCTCCTAATAACAGATCCTGACACTGCTTCCCTGCTTGAGGCTTCTAGGGTGTCAAAGCCACAGTGTAATGAGTGTTTGGCCACTTGACAGAGTGCAATAAATCTGCTAACTCTTTCGAATTGGCACAGTCAGGAAAAGTAGAAATCTTTTGCTTTAATAGTTCCAAAGTGTGTTGTTGATATTTTAACATATGGAACTGACAGTTGAGTGCTCGGATAGCTAAGGTTGCAGAGGTGTATACTTTTTTACCCAATCTGTCCAGAGCCCTGGAACCCTTGTCAGAAAGGATAGGATTCTTAGCAGAACTAGCGCTAGCTCCTTTAGGTCCCTGTGTAATGACCTCCTGGTCTGCAGCAGGATTTCTGTACAGGTATTTCTGAGAATCCGGTAATCTGTAATACCTGTAAAGTTTACTGGGAGCAGGTGGGAGGGCGTCAGAGGCTAAGCTGGATTCATGGAAAACATCATCCACCACTTCTACGACAGGGGTGATGGCCAGGGATCTGTGCTAAGACGGGTCTAGAAACTCTTAGTCTTTTCTCAGACTGAGGGAAGTTCCTGAGATTTCCAGTGGAAATGTTCCCTGACAGTGTGAAGGGTTTCCCCAAAGGAAAGGTCTTCTGGTGGGGAGGCAGAAGGAATGGATTCCTCTGAATCTGAATCATCATAAGCAGTCAGAGGTTGCTGTTCCTCTTCAAAATCAGAATAATCAGATTCCTCAGAAACCTGCTCTGTTATTAGTTCAGGAGAAAGGTGTCTTTTCCTTTTAGAAGTTGTGGCCTGACTACCCTTGATAAGGGAAATAAGATCCTCCGCCATCTTAAGCATTTGGGCTTTGGGTGGTGGAGCAGAAGTAAGATGGTGGCTAGAGGTAGATTTTCTAGGAGTGGCCTGGCTTCTAGGCCTAAGGGTATCCATCGGTCCTGAGAGAAATGGTAGTCAGATGAGAAGACGTCAGGTTTTGTATAGAATCGGTAGTGCAAAAGGCCTCCTCAGAAGCCGGTACCTGCGTCATGGCTCCGGACCCAACCGAGGCAGAGACCACCAAAGGCTCGGAAGACGAAGAAGATTTATGCGGCATACTGGACTCTGAAAAGGTCTCAGTAGAGGCCTGCATAGACTCTGTATCGGGCATCAGGGACTGCAAAAGCGCCTCCTTGAATTTCGGAGAACTGACGACCTGCTTAGTGGTAATGTCCTCAGAAGGCTTAGCCTTGTGTGGTCTGTCTCTATCTTTATCTCTAAGTTATTTTGGAATGTCTTCGGATTGTTGGCTGAGGGATGCCATTTCGGAATGCGAAGATGGAAGACAAAAATACCTGTCTACAATAACAGCTCGACAATGAATGGTTCTTGCATTAAAGAGGGCACAAAACAAGTCGTCTGATCCTAAACCTCAAAAAAACTAAAACGTTGCTTTTCTCACCAACACACAGGTCTACTGCATTCACCTTTACCATAAAAGCAAATAATGGCACAATAATCTCTCCTGACCCCTCTACAAAACTACTGGTGCCATCATAGATATCAACCTAAAATTTGACCTACATGTTAACCAATCCATCAAAACCATCAATAAAAAACTAGGGTTATTTTACAGAATAAAAGCCTTCCTAATCCCTCCTGCTAGAATTGCCACAGCTTGCTCTCTCCTTCTTTCAACTCTTCTGTATGCATCTCCTCTACTCTCTAATTTGAACAAGGCTGTCCTGAAACTCTCAATCTGCTACAACCACATTGCCAGATTTGCCACTGGACTGCCTTTTAGGACACATCATTATATCAATCTAAACCAGCTTGGGTGGCTAGAACAACCCAGCCTAATCCAGTATAACCAACTGATTATGGCCTCTAAAATCCTCCAGAATCCGGACAATACTCCTGCACTTAAAAATACTATCACCTCTTATAACAATCCTAGACCACTTTGATCCTCTAACAGACTACTAATTCAGACTAGCAAAATTAATAACACAGCCGGTGACTCTCTTTGCCAACTCTGTATGTAGATCCTGGAACTCTCTCCCAGCTGACATTACTTTACTTTCCACCTTGTGTCAGGCTCAAACAATATTTGACACTTAACTGGCTATGTCTATGTAGCAAGCCTGGCTAACTCTCCTCTAAAATGAGTAAAAACTGTTAATTAAACTCATTTTGTGTTACTTAATCCTAATTTACAATCGGGATTACCTCTAACCTGTGGAATTTGTATAACTGGTTTACGTATGTAATCACTGTAAATATTTTACTTGAAATATGTAATGTTGTATCTGTAATATTAACTGCTTACCCTGGAGCTTTTCTCCCCGGGCCTCCGCTGAAAATGGACATGCATCCAGTCGGACTATCCCAGTCAACAAATATAAATAAATAAAAATAAATAAATAAAAAGTCTCGGTGTGGGATCTGCTTTCCACAGGCGAGACAATTGTTAACTTTTTCAGACATCGGTTAATGCAAGAATAAAGGATCCCCAATGGGATACTTAGCTTTAGACGTTTTCAGCTGTAATTCAAGCTCTGCGAGAGACCGACTGGCACACTTGTGAACTGCTTCTGCTACGGGCTCCATGGCAAGAAAGACTGATGTAATGGTGCCGGCTGCCTTGCTTTACAGCACTGACGACTTGACGTCAGTCAACTAGCGACAGCAGCTGATTCAGAAAAACACTGACTCTGGTATTCGGGCCGGCCGAGGGGTACAACAGCAGGGATAACCCACAGGTGATGACCAACAGTGAAGCACGAAGAACATCTAGTAAGTACTCCAACACGATTCAGAACTCATTCTATCTAAATTTGCTGGTTGTTGCTGCTCTTGGTGCCAGTGTAGTTTTCTGCAGGAAGTAGGAGCAATGCAAACTTTACAGCTATAAAAATGGGGTGTGAAACAGCAGCTGAACGCCTCATCGTGGTTTGATTACGTAAGTTTTTTTTGGGGGGGGCTTCTAAGCACTTACAGCCTCTTCAATAGTTGGAGTAAATGCAAACTACTGTGCTAGTTTGATTTTTCTCAGCTTGGTTCTCTTAGGTTCTGCTGCTGTCTTATGGTACTTTTACCTTATGTATTCTCGACAAATACCAAGCAACATTTGTCATTACTACTTGTAAAAACATTTACACAAGTTTACTGCTGCACTGTAGACTGCCCATATTTTATTTATCGGGAAAGTCCGACTGGGCCAGAAGCCCACTTTCAGTGGAGGCCCAGGAAGAAAAGCTCCACAGAAATACAAGCAATATACAATAATGAGATAGTACAATAGTATACATACAGTAAGATGCAGAATACATAACTTCTAGTCTATACAAAGTAGTATTCAATACAGTTTTCTACTGCATACAGCTTCAAAACGAAAAACACAAGCATTTCAGTGAAGATCACTGTGAGAAAAATAGTTAGGAGTGTGTACATATTAAACAATAGTTATGGCCAAATCAGATTTCCTTTATATATATTTATTGTTAAGTAGTAATAAACACTGAGAAGAGGGAGAAAATTAGGTAAACAGTGGACAGTGTGCTGACAGAGTTATAGATATCTTGTCAGTCAGGTTTGGTGCAGGAGCAATGCCAGTTCTTGGACAGATGTTCAAATAGTAGTTGTTTAAAACTGGTAGATTCAGGTGTGTTTTGGAGGGTGTGGGGTAGAGAGCTCCATAATTTGGCTATTTGATTTGAGAATAGAGCTTTATTGCGAGTGTTGTTAGCTTAGTTTACTGTGAGAAAGTTTCTGTCTGCAAATCTTAGACTTCGTGGGCATGAGTAGGGAACAAGTAGTTCCTCCAGGGATGGGCAACTGTCAGGATGGAAGATGATATTGTGTGTGAATTTAGGTTGGTAGAGATAAAGAAGGTTAAGTAGCTCGAGCCAATTTAATCTATATAGAGCGATACAATGGTATGCTTGGTTGGGAAGGCTGGCTGCGAAAGTGGCTAATTGTTGTAGCAAGTTTCCAATTTGGTTAAGTTTGATTTTTTTATGTTGGTAAAGAAGGGGAAAGCATATAGGAGTGTAGAGAGGTGGAAGTTTCTGGATATGGCTAGTCTGGTACTGTCAGTGAGGAATGGCTTACTTCTGTACAGTGAGCCAAGTTTGATGTGAACTTTCTTAATTATGGTGGCTATGTGTTGGTCAAATCTGTGTTTGTTGTCATTTGTCACTCCAATAAGTTTTGTATGCTCAACTGGTTGGATGACCGTGTTGTTTGTTGAGAGAATAGTGAAAGGAGAGGTGGTCGGTGATTGCTAGTAGTAAAGAGCATTAACTGTGTCTTTTTGGGGGTTGAGGATTAGTTGTGATTTACTTAGATATGTTTCTAGATCATTAAAAGCTTGTTGGGCTACTATTTAGAGTTCGGGTAAGGTATCGGCTGAGCAGATTAAAGTTGAATTGACTGTGTACTGAACTACTTTAGCATGTGTTGTGGATGCGGCTAGATCATTAGAGAAGATGGTGAAAAGAAGAGGTCCTAGTATGGACCCTTGGGGGACTCCAACCAAGACTGGCAGAAGTGGTAAGAGTTCGGATTTCCATCACACTGCTTATTGTCTGTCAGAAAGATACCTTAGGGACCAGGACAGGGAAGTCTTTCATAGATTTAGTGAGGCAAGAGTACTAAGGAGTTTCTGATGGGAGACGGTGTTGAACGGTTTTGACATGTCTAAGAAGATTGATGCTACTTGCTGATAAGAATTTCTCAGTTGGTTGATGGTGTTAGAAAAATTAATTAGGGCTGTGATGGTGGTGCTATATTTTGGTCTAAAACCATGTTGGGAGGGAGAGATAAGGTTGTGAGATAACAGGTATTGTAGTAGTGGAGTGTGGATACATTTTTCCAGAACTTTGACACAGGGGGAAAGGATGGCTATGGATCTGTAATTGTTTAATTCTGTTAATATTCCTCCTTTATGCAGAGGGGTGACATAGGAAATTGTCCATCATTTTGGGACATACTGTTCTGCTATAGACTTATTTACCAGAATGGAGACAGACAGAGCTATGGCTTCAGCTGACAGTTTGTGGTACTCATTGGGGAGTTGGTCAGCTGCTAAGGAAGAAGGTTTCAGTTTTTTCAGCATTGTTCTTATGGTGTTAGTTGGGACAGGTTTGAGGTCAAAAAAGTTGTTGCTAGTTTCTACATTAGGTGGAAGAGACAGAGGGGTGGAATTGTTCCCTGTAACTAAGGAGAGGATGGTGTTTATAAAGTAGGTGTTGATTTGTGAGGCAATACTCACGCTTTGGTTATTGGTTGTTGGTTCTCAGATTTTAGCTTTACCTGGATGGAGAAGTGAGTTAATTGCTTGCCAGACCTTTTTGGAATTGTTTTCATATTTGTTTTGCATAGCTGTATAATATGTTTTTTTTTTGTCTAGTTTGAGTTTTTTTTTTTTTGTTCGATTGCGGAGCTGCTGGTATGCTAGCAGAGTTTTATTGTCTTTTGTTTTTTGGTATTCATACCAGGTTATGTCCTTTAGTTTTTGAAGTTTAATGGTTTCTTTTGATATCCAGGGCAATGTCTTATTTTTAACACGATATGTATGAGTTGGTACCAAGCTATTTAGAATAGCTAGAAATGTGTCATTGAAGTATGTTATGGCCTTATCAAGTTGGAGACGGAGTGGTGTCCAGTTGCATTTATTGAGCATGTCTATGAATGCTTTGTTGGAGAAGTTTTTGGTATTTCGTACGACTTTGTAAATTATAGTTCTGGGTGAGTTGAGCTGATGATGGATTAAGTAGATTGGTCTATGGTCACTTAAATTATCTGGAAGGAATCTGGAGAGACAGCTGTGGGTGGTACTGCTGATAAGGGACCAGTACAGGACAGATTCCCTTTTGCTATGTTTACCTATTAGTGTGGGAAACTGGATTGTTTGGGAGAAACCATGTAGATTTATGAAGGTAGAGGGGTTATCACCAGTGCAAGTGTTCCAGTCCAAATTAAAATCACCTGTAATAATGGTTTCATGGGTGTAGGCTGAGGCTGTGCAGGCTATGAGTTCCTCAATGGCAGTGAGAGTATTACTGACAGGTATGTAAGTGCCTATTACGGTAGTATTTTTCTTTGGGTTGATTCTGAGCAGTGTTACTAGAACTTCAAAGTTGTTATCATAAGGGTATTTGATGGGTAGGTAGTTTATGCTTAGGTTATCTTTGTAGAAGACTGCAACCCTGCCACCCTTCCTCCTGAACCTGTCTAACCTGTGTATGGTATAACCTTGGGGAAGTATGTCTGGGTCTCTTATAAGGGGTTTTAGCCAAGTTTCAGTTGCTATAAGAATGTCTGGTGAGTACTGTGCAATGACTGCATGAAATCTGTGCCCTTGTTAACTAGGCTTCTAAGGTTCATGTTAAGAATGAGAAGGTCCATAGTTTTAATGAAAGGAAGGGGTGGGATGGTAGCCATGATGGTATGGTGTGCAGTATGTGGCCTGGGATTGGGGTGTATATCACCACTATGGAGAAACTGTGATAATACACATGCATGTTTGTGTGACAATTTGGAGAGTATGTTGGTGTTTACTGAAGTGGTTACTGGTATTGCTGACAACTATATGTTTGAAGTGGAAGTATACAAAAGGTGTGTGATTGTAGAGTGGGGAGAAGATGGCAAGGTAGGAGAGTGAGGAGTGGATGGTATAAGGATAATATAGTGTGGGGCTATGGACATGTTGTATCTGTATGTGACTGTAGGATGTTAGACAGTATACAGATAGCAGGTGGGTATAGAGTGTGGGCAGGAGAAAGAGCATGGTGTGTATTCTTTTTAAAATGTAAGTTACCTGGCTGATGTGAAGAAGATATAAATGTAGGTTACCTGGCTGGTGTGAAGATATAGGGAAAGAGGGGTGTTGGTGTAGTGTGGTGTGAGTAGCGTGATTAAGGACTGTTGCAATTACGATGTATGAGGAGAAGGAGTGTTACAAATAGTGTGATTGGTTAACGGAGGAGTGACTGGCAGATGGCGGCTGATTCTTGATTGGGGGAAGTTAAGGGAGTGGTTAGCATTGGTATAAGTCCATTTTAAAATTACTACTTGTTAAATCATTTCACATGCAATGAAAGGAAGACAGGCACTACTTGATTAAAGAGTTACTTGCACAGTTTATGGTTGTAAAGGTGACAATTTACATTCAAGTGTTTTATGTTTTAATTGAAAATTTTAATATTAATAAAAACTGGCTTGTCTGGATGACTGTTTCCATCCACATCTGACTTAGAGTTAGTATAATCTTCATTTACATTCTAAAATGAGCTATTCTATTCGTGTCTTCTATAAAATTTTAAGATCTTGTCATTGTAAAATCAGAGCCTCAATATACACAGTGTAGATTAGAAACCCATGCATTGTTACTGAATTGTTTAAAGTGGTTGCAACATTCATAACCTATGCTGATTTTTTTTTATCAGTTTTGATAGACACGTACCCCAAGATGTATGACTATGATGAATATTACTCTGCAAAACTATGCCATTGAAAATGTTTCCTTTATTTCTACAGAATTTTCCAACATCTCAGAGTACTAACCAAAAGATATTTTGGGGGTCAATGAGGCTATGCAGCTGAATAATTAGGGGACCTTACTACAGGTAACCCTGAGATAATGACAGTGAATATTAATACAAATAAAAACAATAAACGTTTACTTAAAAACTCAAGATTCTCTTACAAGTACCTAGAAGAATTAAAGAGGGAGGGTGATGCTCAAGTAACGCTGGATGAACTTATTTTCCTTGGATAAAAAGCATGAAAAGGGTAAAGGTCATGAGTACAAGGCAATTCCTGACATCTCTACAATAATTATATGAGAATCCATGCCTGTATGGGATAGAAATAACAGAGTTTCTAAATCTCGAGGACAGCTGGTACCAGATGGTATTCCCTGCACATACTGAGGCCAGTGATTAACCAAACAGACTTGTTTAACAAACATTCCAGCAAGTGCAAACATAAGTTCAGCTAATGGAGTACGTGATTCAGCATTAAGAGGTTTTAGGAACTGGCTGCTTATGGTAAACAGAAAAAGTAACAGCCTTGCGCTTCCCAGAAAGTAAGCCAAATGATATGTCTGACAGTTGGTGCAGAACATTACGGCTAGGAGATATTAATGGGCTGCTTCTTTTGGTTCAGAGTCCGATTCCTTTAGCCACCATTTGCCTAACTGTGAGACTCCGAACAAGTCACTTAACCAAACAGTGATCCTGGGGTCATCTGAAAAAGGCCCAAGGAGATCAGTGCTCTACACTGGCAAACAAATACAAATAAAATAAAATACTGCTGAGATTATTTTATTGTTAGTGTTAATAATTACCCAGTGATAAAACTATAATGGTAGTACAACTACTTAAGATGTGTTACAAGCCATAAATGAGTTAATAATATTTGATTCTGAGAGAGGCTCCAAGGCGAGTGTGGTAGAAGTTACTTAACCCCTCGACTTTCACCAAGGAATTTAGGTTAAGCAGGTTCAATAATAATGAATTTAAAGCCAGCTCCATAAAATGCTGACCATGCCCAATGAGACTTGTGTTAGATTACTAAGCATGGGCACCTAATGGAGTTGGCAAGTTGAGGATGAAAATCACTATCCTTGGTGTGGGGAAAGGGGAGCATAGAGTTATCCTGTGCTGCAAATACTCAAAGGAGGGATGGTGACATTTCAGGAAGATCCTGGGGTGTACATTCAGCTAATTAAGACGTGAATAATGGAGTCTTCCTCAGCAGGTGCAAGTAAGCATGCATCTGCATGAAGAGGAATAATATCCCCCATAGTGATGTGGGTCAAAAGTCACCACTAACCAAGGGGAAGGTCTAGGAACTTGCCAAGAAAAATTCCATTTTCGGATGCTGGTGAGGGCAAAAACAACTTCTATGGCTGCCTGGTTGATGGCCTCTCCAGAACTGAGGTAGGCTTGATGGTCACCATACAGAGGGCAAAACCTACTCACTCACTCAAATCAATAAATAAACAAAGTAGTGAGCTTTGAATAATGGGCAAAAAGTACAATGTCAATCACAACTTTCTGTGTAATACAATTATTAAACCACTGGCTCTGTTCCTGCACTAAACCTGACTAAATTTCTACCCCACTCTATCTCCTTACTACCCCCATATCTCTCCTCTTCACAACTTCACAACTATCCCTTCTCCTTTACTCTTCTTTCTTCTCTCTCCTTCTCTGAAAGCTTGCTTTAATCCTTTCTTTTATCCTTTTTCTTTCCTTTTTTCTCTCACTCTTTTTCTCCCCCACTTCCTCCTCCCTACCACCTTTAGTTGATTTGCTATAGTCAGTAGTTTAATATTGTTTGTAGGAAAACTCTTTTTTCCTACTTTGTATTTTTAATTGTTTCTGTTTTATTTTAGGTGATTCTACATTATATTCAAATGTATGTTTTTATATTACTTGTCTTGTATTCTTTTGTATATCTTGCCTCCTTTGAAATCCTGGCTGATACTGAAATGATAGAAATCCAAATAAATATTTCAAAAATAATTCTGCTTATGACAGGTACCACTGCGTCACTTGGGCAAGAAGATGCATGCGAATAAACTGACATTTAGTGCCATTTTTTTTTCTTAAAATCATCACCAGCACAGCAGTCATACTGTAGCTGATACCCTGACTGTTCTAACTTGTAAAATACAGATTTTTTTAAATGGCTTTAATGAATTATCACTTGTGACACAGGCAAATTTACATTTATATAAAAGTAATCAAACTGTATTAACAAGTTCACATTTACAAACATTATACTTCACATATATTATTATATATCATATAACCTAAGCAACATTACACAAATGATTCAATTCCTGCCTTTTTTTTTTTAACTCATTCACTCCAAAAGAGCTCAGGAAGTTTGCAATGTAACTTCCAATGGGCGGAGCCTAAGCCTTTTGACAGAATCAAATTATGTCATCACATTTCAAACAAATGTTCATATTTCTGGAACCACATGGGTTATTAAATTAGTATAAATGGCAAAACCTTCAGCACAAACTATTTTTATAGTGGCAGTATTCTTTACATTCTAGGTATTAAACACCGAATTTTATAAAAGTCACAGTAAACACAGTAACTATGACATTTGCAAAATTTTGTAAACAACTTAAAAAATATCTCAGCAACCACTCAAGTTATTCACATACTGTCAGAAATATTTTATTCATCTAGTTGAGAGCTTTCATATGAGGCTAAGGAGTTCTGTTTCTGTTACTTGGTTGCTGAGATATTTAGAAACGTAAAAAGTATATCTATATAAATTAATATCATAAAAAGTTAATATCTATTTACCTGTACTAGACAGAAATCAAATATTAATGCAGTTGAGTTTGCCATTGTGTAAGCTGTAAGACAAAATATTTTAAAGCCTTGCACATAGCATGGCTTTGGAATTACTGATGCAGATATGAACAAGAAATATTTGACGCCTAGAGGTTTCAGTAGGAGTTAACTGCAGATGCACCTGGAGGTGTCAGTCGGAGAAGAAACATCTTTATTAAACCATCATTTATGACACAGGCACTCGTACATTTATATAAATGAAAGCAAACCACACCAACACAATCCTATTTGCAAGCATTTTACATCACAGACCATATTGACACACTTCAGTTGCAAACATTATACATCACTTATAATCTACCCAATCATTTTCAGTCAAACATTAGAAAGGACATTTAGGTCCTGCCTTCTTTTAAACCTCATTCCTCCTCTGTATGTATTGTTTCCACAATTTCCATTTTTTCCTATGTAGTTTGTTCCTACCCTTTTCTACAGATCTCAAATCAGGTTGTTTCATCTCTGTTACTATATTCACTTCTTCTAGTAGAACTGGTTTAGATTTTGATTTCCATTTTCTAGTTACTGGTTTTTTGGCAGCCACCATAATTAGACACACAGATTCTGTACCATGGCTCAGAAATATCATCTCCCTTGTCACACTAATCTGCCCAACAAGCATCTCTGACACTGCATCCCACAGGGAAGCCTTACAGCCTGCCAACTCACAGCACTCCCAGAAAATATGTCCTCAATTACTTCCTTCTCCCCTGTCACACCTCCAACATTTGCGGTCTACCTGAGGAAAACTTATATGGAGTCGACCTGAGGTATAACATTATCTATGTAAAACATTTCCAGGCAAAAATCCTAAATCTAGACTTTGTTCTATATTTGGCAACATACATATATCCTCCCATTGTGTTGCTTTGAGAATTGCTTATCCAATCGCTCTTCCCAATCCTTTCTAACCTCTTTGAATTGATTCTTAACCGTTATCATGCAATATTTTATATGCTGTACTAATTATTCCTTTTTAATTGTAGCTTCTGTTCTACACTCTACTAAAAACTCTACCGGTGCTGGTCTTTCATTTAGGGCCCCCAATTTCTCTTTGCCTATACTCTGATATCAATCCTTGACTGGGAAGGCAATCTCTAACCCACAGTCAAAATATATTAGTGGCATCTTCCCATTCTATCACCTTACCCTCTCTAGTTATTTGCTCCCAGTACCTTGGTTCCTTTGCGAGTTTTCTCCAATAAATTCCATCCCCCTCTTGCCTACTGTCTATATCCCTAATTGCAGTCATTCCTATTGGCAGAATCTCCTTCCTCCACTCTCCCACTGGCTTAGTTCTTAAGATAAAAAAGTAACAAGAATTCCGGCAACCAGCAAAGATGACACTCCAGAATCTGGTGAAGCCAAATGACTGGCGAAAGCGCTTAGTCGTTGGATTTTGTTCTTCTAAGAATAAAGCTGGAGTGTCATCTTTGCTGGTTGCCGGAATTCTTGTTACTTTGTTCTCAGTTATACCCTATTTGGGTTTACTTTGTGTTTAGTTCTTAAGATACTTTCTGCTATTTTACAGATATACTATTCCGTATGATTATTGTTATTCTCCTTAAAAGCCTGCATTCAAAATCACAAGCTCTCATTGTTTCTTGAGCTTCTCCCTGTTTCATCATCATCTCTTTCTACTTTGAATTATAGTTTTCTGCTTGTGCTATGTATAAGAGCCTTACGTGTGTAGCTCTGAAATACCCCTTCAAATCAAGTAATCCCAATCCACCCTGTTCTTACTAGAAGAATCAGCTTATCCCACTTGACTCTTGCAGCTCCCAGATAAAGTCCTTCAGCTCTTTATTAATTGCTATCCACAACTTCTCCTCTGGTTGACAAAAATATGTCAGACCTGTGTATAACACTAATGGGACTAAAAACATTTTATTTAAGCGCTTGTATCTTACTATCCATATCTATTTAACAAAGCATCCATTTTCTCAGTTTTTGTATTATCTTTTGTTTCGTCTCTTCCCGCATATCTTTAGCTGCCACACCAGAATCATTTTAATGCATAATCCTAAATACTTCATTTCATAATGTCTGCATAAAATATGGATATTGCTGAATCAATTCATATGTGGGTACATAATTTACCGCTATTGCCTTTGTTTTAAGGTTTATTAACCTTGCATCCCGCAAAGATAAGAAATGGTCTCAAAATATTCCACAACACTATGTCTTTCTGTTGTGGTCAGGTAATAAAATAATGTCTGCAAATAGAGCCAGCTTTTCTTGACTACCATACCAACTATATCCTTGAATTTGTGAGTCCCTTATTTTCTTTGCCAATGGTCCTAAATATAAAGTAAATAACAAAGGGGAAAGAGGACACTCCTGCCGGATTCCTTTGCTCAAGCAAATTATCAGAGAGGATCCTGCCCACTTTAACTTTCACATCTAATCTGTCATATATCCTCTTAATCAAACATAATTTTTTCATGAAATGCAAATGCTTCCATTGCCGCACACAAAGTCCCAGCTTACTCTGTCAAATGCCTTCTCTCCATCAAGACACACCAAGAACAATGGTATTTTCTTACATTCTGCTTTCCTCTGGATCATCAGTGTTCTGTTAAGGTTGTCAAATGTTTGCCTCCCTTTATAAAACCACACTGATCCATAGCTATCAATGTTGGCATTACTTTTGCCATTCTTTCAGCCATTATAGACATGAGTGTTTTAGAATCACGGTTTAGTATGAAATGGGCCTGTATGAAGCTAGATCTGATGGATCTTTACCCTCTTAAGGTATTACAGCTACCAGTGCTTTATTCCAGAAAGTTGTTTGGTACTTCTCCTCTTAAAATACTGTTGAATCAGTTTTTCCCTCCCAGCTTCCAAACCTACACAGGAATACCATCTATTCCTGGGGACTTTCCTGTAGATGGATTATACATCACAATTTTTATCTCATCTCCTCTTATCCTAACCTTTAGTAATTGAGCCTCATCTTCCTCTAACTTTGGCATATTTAATTCTTCCATAAACATTTCCATTTACATATTTTATTGATTTCCATATTTCTCTGCTTTATACAGACTTTCACAAAATTTCCAAAATATTTCTAATACCTCTACAAGATCTCATTACCTTCCTTGTCCCTAGGCTTGGTGATCACCCTTTCTACTTTCTGTTGCCAGAGTCATTATGCTAAAAGTTTTTATGCTCTAGGGTTATCAAAAGACAATCGCTTAACCGCAATCTTTCTAAACTCATGTATATTACTGAGGTAATCCCTTACCTTCTGCTTAGCATTCTGCAGCTGATCCTCTTCTTGTTCTGCAAGATTGCCACTATTTTGCAATACTTTAACATTTGTCAGTCCCTCTAAATAGTTCTTGTTACTTCTTAACCATAGCTCCCTTTCTTTTATTTTCACCCTATTTTTAAACTCCACCTTAATTTTATCCCACGTTCTAGCTATATTTTCAGAAGTAATTTCTATCCTCTGGAATAGCTCCTGAATAATCTCCAATGCCCATTTCTGAAATTCCTCTCTTTTCAACAGATAGATGGGAAAGTGCCAGTGTCTCACTTTTATTTCATTCCCTGTATTTTTATTTTAGTTAGTATTGGCACATGATCTGAAATAGTTACTGGGCGTGTATCAAGATCAATTAATGCACATGTTCCTGTGAAATTGTAAATTCTATCTAGCCTAGTCCAGTTTTTGTATCTTGGGGAATAATATGTAAATTCACTCTGAACTCCTATTACTGAATTCACATCTTTCATGCCAAACATATTCATAAATTTCTTCAAAAATCTACCCTCCTTTGTTATAATTTTACTTCTGGGCCCCCAGACACATCCTCACTGCTGCAGATCAAATTCCAGTCCACACCTATAAGTAATAGTCCTTGCTGAAAACATTATGTTTCCCAGAATTTTCTTAAATTCCATTATAGCAGTTTAAGGTGTAATAAAATATATGCCAGTGTAATCCTTCTCCATTGCCAGTAGCCTCTCAGCACTACAACTCTACCATTATTATATTTTTGTATGGTCTCCTGTCAGTATTGGAGCTCCTCTTGCAATTAAAGTGCTCCTATTTTCCTTTGTCCCAGATATTCTGCTGAATAACCATCCTGATAACCTTTATGAAATTCACATGTTCAATTATTTCCAAGTGTGTAGCCTGTAACACAGCTATTTTTACTCTGCATTTTTAATACAGTCCACTATTCTTTCTTTTTTGAATTTATCTGTGAGACTATTGACATTTAAAGTCATTACATAAAACAATCATTGTATTAACAAATTATTCCCACCTTTTATGTACAATACCATTTTTGTTAAATGTCCAGTTCCAGCTTTCGTGTTACATGCACACCCTGTTTAGCAGGTTGAACTTTTATATAGTTGTTTCTTGTCATATCCATTTGAGCCTATGTCGCAAAACTTTTTCACTGAAAGCCATCAAGCAAAAAAAAAACCCAATACCCCCTAAAACTTATTAACTTAACACTAACACACAAAACTATGTACATCTTCAAATATTGAAGTTTTACCCTCCTACTAGAAACAAATGTCCCAAACAGATAGCCACACTTACAAACTTGAGTTAGCATGGATAACCTTTCTTTTAGGTTAAGACGCATGTAGTCTGTGCTTCTACTAAGTGCTAACTGGTTTTGCCTTAACTTTATAGCTCTCCCGGCTGGGAAAACCCCTGAATGCCTTCAAAGAATATAATCTCCCAGCCAGTTTCTCTCCTCTTTTCCCCCCAGCCACTCTCCACTAGACTGCAACAAATTTCTCTTTATCAGATTGTCTCCATGGGGACATGAGACCACACAGCCAGTTTCTCATTATCAGACCGTCTCCAGAGACATGAGAAACAGACGGTCAATTTTTCTTTATCAGATTGTTTTCCATGGAGACATGAGGGCCAGATACAGAACTGCTAATATGCATACCTTCATTTGCCAGGAAAAGAGCCTTACTGTATTCCATATTCTTTTTCATTTACTTGCTTTCTCTTAAAACTTGTTACTAAATCAATCCACAGTCCTTAATCTAGACATTCCCCCATGCATCAATGAGAAAAAGCACATTAAAATTTCCTTTATCATGCTCTTTTAACCAGTGATTTTTTTTACATTGCAGTGCCTACATTTCTTAAAATATAACAATTAGAAAGAGAGAAGGGCGAAAGAAAGGAAAAAAGAAAAGCAGCACCTACTTACAATTCCCAAATACACTTAAAAATAACTGAGAACTTACCTTTACAGTATGCAAAGAAAACCATACATCACAAAAATGGTACTATTAAGAAAAAAAGTTGTCTTTACTTGCAGTTAACTTTTCCCCTCCCCAAAGCTTTTTTTTCCCGAACATTAATGACAAAGTAGGGCGTATACTTTAAAGTCCCCCACAAGTCCAACAAATTCTGAAAAACGTCCAATATTTCCAGATTTTCTTGTTCTGTCACATTTCACAAACGTAATTATTGTATTGTAACCCACATTAAGTTACTGATTTTATTACTGCTCATCTCCATCTCCCATATCCTGTCTCGGTTTCATTTCCAACATAATCTCAGTTCTAGTCAACTTTTGTGCTCCCTTCCTTCTCTCCAACATTTTCTGTTTAAACACTGGAAAAGGTTTCATGGGTACAGTCTCTCTATGATCTTTATTAGCAGAAGAACAAGAAGCAGAATCTCCTTCTGTTTCACAGCTCACTTTTTGTTGGGCAAACCTTTGTACTTCCTCTTTAGCATGTACTGCATCAAAAATGATTTTGTCCCTCTAGGGAAGAATACCTTGAAGACAGCTGGGTACAGCAGTTTCAATTTCACATGTGTGTCTCTGCATTCCTTGAACAGTGGAATTAATTTTCTCCTCTTCTGCCTGGTGTATAATGAGTTATTCTCCATAAATACTCTACTGTCCCCCACTTTTAGTATTTTGCCTTTCTGACACAGGTTTGTTAGAATTAACTATTTTTGCTGGTAGGATTGCATCTTTACTATTAAAGGTTTAGGTTGCTTTCTATTAAAGGTCTAGGTTGCTTTCTCATAGCCAGGTTTGGAGCATACACATGATGTGTCCTTTCAAGTAACAATTCCTGCTGTGGAATACCAGTCCAGTTGCTTATTTGTGCTTGCATAAAATTAATGCAGCCTGTTCCTTACAGATTCTCTGGTATAGCTAAAAATCTCAGATTTTACCTACGTGCTCTGTCCTCTTAATTCTATTATTTTTTTGAATGAAACATCTCTTTCTGAGCAGTCTCATATTCAGTCAGTCTTTTCTTCATTTTAGCCTCTGATTTTTGCAGCTTTATCACCTCATCTGAATATATGTTTAAAGCTTATTCAATATTTTCCAGTCCTTTGTGTTGATATACTCCATCAGTGTTTTGTTTACTTTAACCCAGGTCTGTGTGCAGTTGTCTTACATCTTCCTGTAGGTTACTGGAAGTCATGTCTGAAGGTTGCACTTTTTTTTTGTGTGGAATAGCTGCAAAACTTTTCCCAGTCAGTGTTTCTTCCTCACTTTTTGTAGCAGATTATTTTTAGGTGCTGCAGTTTTTTTATGCCTGGCATCCAGGCAGTACACTTACTAGCCAGTTACTGAAATTTACCCATAAACACAAAAATCTACTGGCTTTCTCTATTAAGTTTCTGTTTTCACACTGGCAGAGCAAGAGTGAAGCTGTTACTCAATGTAGAGCCATCTTGGAAGGTAAGAGAATACTGATGTTGTCACGGATGTATAGTACTGGCTGGATAATCCATACTTAATATAGCCAGTATGGTCTGCCAAAGTTAAGTTCAGGATGGACATCAGTGGCAATAGGGTTTCTGTTATGTTAATAACAGATTATTCATCACAGTAAGTAGTAGATGATAGCAGTCAGATAAGTGAAACTACTGGTGTTGAAGTGAACATTCCATTAGGGGAATATCATGCCTTGTTGGTCAACAGATGTCCAAAATTTAAATAAAAAATTTAGGAATGTTTTGACTAATGCCTTAACTACACACTACAGCAGTGGTTCCCAAACTGGGTGCCATGCAAAGACTCCAGGTGTGCCGCAAGGAATTACCAAAAAAGGTGTAAAAAAAAGTAACAAAAATGTTATTTGCTTGTACACTGGAATTGTCACCTCGTATTCAGTTAGGAAAAATCAAAAGAAAAACGAGTTGAATGGTAGGATAAAGCTGAAATAAGCAAATACGAATAACGTAATGCTAAAGCAACTAAAAACTTTAATATGGTAAACGCTTTCAGTGGTAAAAATATTCCACCTTCTTCAGACCCAGAACAACATAAAACTGATGCTTATATAGCTTGTAGTTAATTATCAATTAGTCATTCAATCAACCAATAAAAATAAAACCAGATAAAAGAACAATATTTAAACAGTATGAAACCTGCTCTAAAATGTTACAATGTTAAGTACATAATACTCAATTTATAAATAACATTAAATATATATGTATAACATGTGTAAATGTTATACTAAAAATCACATTTTAAAAAGCTACTAGGGCAAAACTGAAAATGTATAATATGTGATAATGACATAAATTTACTGTAAGAACTAAGATATTTAGCTAAATATAGACACAAAAAATATATAGTAATATGTAAAAATAAATAATTAATTGCATGCTGGTTAAAGACTAAAATCTGATCATAATAATACTGAATATATGACCAAAACAAAGTCCATATTTTTATATATATAAAACTGTGTAAATGTTACTATGTTTCAAACTTAATCAACAAAAGGTACAGTATCAAATTCAAAATCTTTTATGCAAAATTAATATGTTATCTATTTAAAGATTTTAATTTTAACGCTTTTAATAGACACAAATTAATTTAAACCAGGAAAATGTATGCAGCCGTTTTGATTTGCCAATACAACTCATTTTGTTCTAATAAAAGTTGCCAAGGCCCCTCTCGGGTCTAAAAGTGTTTGGTGTGCAACCAAAAATAAAACTCATGTGTTGAAATTGTAAAATATGCCGAGCAAGAGCATTGTTAACATCACCTTTACTAACAGCATAACAATGCTCAGATATTCTTTGTTTTAGTTTCATCGGTCTTACCTATATAAAATGAGGGACAAATCTGACAGCAAGCTGCATATACTACAGCTTTGAACTCACAATTAAAGGAGCCATTTATTGTGTAGTGTTTGTTATTAATATTGATGTCAGTAGTCACTTGAATGTGTTTACACTGTGTGCAATGCCCACATTTACGCATACCTTTATGTACCCGCTTGTTCGTACCTAGATGCTCATTCTTATGCCTTTCCAACAGATTTTAAGGTTAAAACCCCTTCTAAAAGTGAAGCGGGGTCGGATACCTAGCTTAGTACAAGTGGACGGTTCTTCCAAAATTAATGCCCAATTTTTTATAAAAATCTGTTTGACTCTTGCCGTGTGAGCTGAAAAAGTAGATAGGAAACTGAGATGTAATAACGTGACACTGTCATCGTTTTTGTCATGCTGTCGTGTAATTAGATTAGTATTGGCAGTAATACCATCCTTGTATGCTCTACTAGTTAAAATAGGTTTAAACCAACCTGTGGATCTCTTATCTTTAACTTCTGTAAGTGTTTCTAAAAATAATTTGATAGGATACCTACTTGTGAACATGGACTTCATCTTGTTACATTCTAAGTCAAAGTCAACATCTTCAGTAACCATCCGTAGCTCTCACCAACTGGCCTTTAACAACTGCCCTTTTCTGGTGATATGGATGTTCACTAGTATAGTGCAGGAAGGCATTAGAGTAGGTAGGTTTCCTATAAATGGTAGCTTTGTACTGCTTGTTATACCTGTCATTAATCAGTTGTACATCAAGATATGTTATGCTATCTACCCCTACTTGATAAGTGAATTCAAGAAAATTGGTTTTGTTGGTAATATGCTGTATGAATCCTTCGATCAGTTTGATGTCACCTTGCCATACCAGACACATGTCGTCTTGGTATCTGGTGTACCACAGTACATTTTCCTGAAAAACGCTATCAGGGAACAAAAAATTATGTTCCCAATATGCCATGACACTGTTGGCGAAACTGGCACCACATGGGGACCCCATGGCTACCCCTTTGTTTTGTAAAAATATATTCTTGTCAAACATAATATAGTTATTAGAAAGAATCAGATCCAAAAGTGTTTCAACCAGACATATTTTATCATGCTCTACATTCTTGGACAACATAAATTCTCTCACCCATTCTATACCCAATTGGTGGGGGATGACTGTGTATAGATCTTTTACATCGATCGTAACAAAAATGTTGTTGTCCTTATACTCCAAGTTGTTAATATTATCCAGGAAACTCCATGAATCACGACATATTTGTAACTCCTGGTTAATAAGTGGTTTAAGAATACTATCTACCAATTTAGCACAAGCAAAAGTAATCGAACCTACCATCAACAATGGGTCTAAAAGGGGGGTTCCTGATATCCTTGTGTAGTTTTGGAGTCCCAAAAATACTAGGAATTCTAGGTGCTGCCATAGAAAGATACTGAAAGGTGTCTATATCAATAGACCCTTCCAGAAATAAATCGTCAAGAGCAGTTCTAATGTGCCTGTATGCAGTATTAACCTGATGTAAACTAGCAGGGGTATATACCTCAGAATCCATGTGTTCACCCATCTTACTAATGTAGTTAAACTGATTCATAAACACCATGCCCCCTCCCTTGTCCGGCTTCATAACTCTAATACCACAATTGTGTATCAAGTCGATGTATTGTTTGTTCTCAGAAATAATGTTAGTGTGCGTTAATCTAACATGCGTATCATTATCTGATAGTCTCCTTAAATCTATCTCACACATTTTTTCAAAGGACATTAATGTGTCTGGTTGAAACACTTTTGGATCTGATGTGTCTGGTATGGCAAGGTGACATCAAACTGATCGAAGGATTCATACAACATATTACCAACAAAACCAATTTTCTTGAATTCACTTATCAAGTAGGGGTAGATAGCATAACATATCTTGATGTACAACTGATTAATGACAGGCATAACAAGCAGTATAAAGCTACCATTTATAGGAAACCTACCTACTCTAATGCCTTCCTGCACTATACTAGTGAACATCCATATCACCAGAAAAGGGCAGTTGTTAAAGGCCAGTTGGTGAGAGCTGCACGGATGGTTACTGAAGATGTTGACTTTGACTTAGAATGTAACAAGATGAAGTCCATGTTCACAAGTAGGGGTATCCTATCAAATTATTTTAGAAACACTTACAGAAGTTAAAGATAAGAGATCCACAGGTTGGTTTAAACCTATTTTAACTAGTAGAGCATATAAGGATGGTATTACTGCCAATACTAATCTAATTACACGACAGCATGACAAAAACGATGACAGTGTCAATGCTATTACATCTCAGTTTCCTATCTACTTTTTCAGCTGACACGGCAAGAGTCAGAGAGATTTTTATAAAAAATTGGGCATTAATTTTGGAAGAACCATCCACTTGTACTAAGCTAGGTATCAGACCCCGCTTCACTTTTAGAAGGGTTTTAACCTTAAAATCTGTTGGAAAGGCATAAGAATGAGCATCTAGGTACGAACAAGCGGGTACATAAAGGTATGCGTAAATGTGGGCATTGCACACAGTGTAAACACATTCAAGTGACTACTGACATCAATATTAATAACAAACACTACACAATAAATGGCTCCTTTAATTGTGAGTCCAAAGCTGTAGTATATGCAGCTTGCTGTCAGGTTTGTCCCTCATTTTATATAGGTAAGACCGAGCGGAAACTAAAACAAAGAATATACGAGCATTGTTATGCCGTTAGTAAAAGTGATGTTAACAATGCTCTTGCTCGGCATATTTTACAATTTCCAACACATGAGTTTTTATTTTTGGTTGTACACCAAACACTTTTAGACCCGAGAGGGGGGCCTTGGCAACTTTTATTAGAACAAAATGAGTTGTATTGGAAAATCAAAACAGCTGCATACATTTTCCCTGGTTTAAATGAATTTGTGTCTATTAAAAGCGTGTTAAAATTAAAAGCTTTAAATAGATAACATTAATTTTGCATAAAAGATTTCGAATTTGATACTGTACCTTTTTGTTGATTAAGTTTGAAACATAGTAACATTTACACAGTTTTATATATATAAAAATATGGACTTTGTTTTTGGTCATATATTCAGTATTATTATGATCAGATTTTAGTCTTTAACCAGCATGCAATTAATTATTTATTTTTTATATATTACTATATATTTTTTGTGTGTCTATATTTAGCTAAATATCTTAGTTCTTACGGTAAATTTATGTCATTATCACATATTATACATTTTCAGTTTTGCCCTAGTAGCTTTTTAAAATGTGATCTTTTAGTATAACATTTACACGTTATACATATATATTTAATGTTATTTATAAATTGAGTATTATGTACTTAACATTGTAACATTTTAGAGCAGGTTTCATACTGTTTAAATATTGTTCTTTTATCTGGTTTTATTTTTATTGGTTGATTGAATGACTAATTGATAATTAACTACAAGCTATATAAGCATCAGTTTTATGTTGGTCTGGGTCTGAAGAAGGGGGAATATTTTTACCACTGAAAGCGCTTACCATATTAAAGTTTTTAGTTGCTTTAGCATTACGTTATTCGTATTTGCTTATTTCAGCTTTCTCCTACCATTCAACTCGTTTTTCTTTTGATTTTTAGTAGTTTTTCGGTTTTCTTGGTATTCAGTTAGGAAAGACTGAAACGTAAAATGTTTGGATTTTTACTTATTTAATGATTTCCGCCACCCTTAGTAAATCCAACAATTGCGTGATCTGTGTTAGAAATCTGGCAACACTGTGCATGATTACATCAACATCTTTGTTGTACCAGAGGTGGTCGTCGTAGATTTTACAATTAAATGTTGAACTGCAAGCTAAATAAAAGTTAACATTAAATTTCAGATTAAGCTGAAGTATTGTTTTTTTGGTAACAATGGCCTCTACCTCAAAGCGTCAAATCGACTGCACTTCTGAAGATGATAGTGATTGTAATGAGAGTACCAGCGAAAGTTGTATGATTGCTGACCAGCCAAAAGACAAGGCCACTGCTGTTACGAAAACAAGGCTTTATTCGGAGAATTACGTCAATTGCGGTTTTACATTTGTTGAGAAACAGGGCATGCAACAACCTCGTTGCATTATATGTAGTGAAGTTCTACCAAATGAAGCCATGGTTCCCAGTAAGCTGCAGCGCCATTTAAAATCCAAACATCCTGCTGCTGCTAAGAGAACAACTTTATTTAAATGCTTGCTACAATCTCAACAGAAACAGGTTCAGTTTTTTACAAAAGCAGTTACAGTTTCTGACAAAGTGCAACTTGCTAGCTTTCAAGTGGCAGAATTAGTGGTAAAAAACATGCAGACACATGTTGTGGAGAATTTGATAATGCCAGCATGTCAGCTGATGGTGAAAACAATGTTACGTGATGAGACAGAGAACGTTATTGCAAAAATACCATCATCCAACAATACTGTTGCATAAAGAATTTAAATGATATCTGATGATATTAACAGTATTTGCTACCAGCTCAAAATCTGCAAGAGATGGTCTCTCCAACTCGATGAATCTACAGACATCAGTGGTAAAGCACAATTAATGGCATTTGTAAGATATCCAAATCAACAGTCACTTACTGAACAGTTTCTGTTTTGCAGAGAGCTAATTCAGAAACATGGAGAAGACATATTTAAGTGTGTATGTGCATTTTTTGAGCAACATGGATTGTTACAGCAATGGTGCACCTCAATTTGCACAGATGGAGTGCATGCTATGACAGAATGTGTCTGTGGATTCCTGAGTTTGGCAAAAGCAACTAATCCAAACACAACCACAACACACCGTTTCATTCACAGAGAAGCCCTTGTAAGTAAAACACTGCCATCTGATCTACATACCGTCTTACGTGAAGTAGTGCGAATTGTTAATTACATCAAATCGCATCCAGCCAAAAGCAGAGTGTTTTCCAAACTATGTAAAGATACGAGTTCTGATTATATCACTGTTTTGCTACATAATGATATCATATGGCTGTCCAGGGGCAAAGTTCTTGCACGTGTTTGCGAACTTCACATTGAATTGAAAACATTTCTTCTTCAAAATCAACCACACAATGAATTTGCAACGTTACTGTCTGATTCCTCCTGGACCAGTAAAGTTTCATACCTTGCTGACATATTCGAAGTCCTGAATTCAGTGAATTTAGGTATGCAAGGTGTTGATGCTAACATTCTTTCTGTCACCAACAAACAAAGCATTTAAATGCAAAATTGATTTGTGGCAACAGGAAGTAGAAACAGCAACTTCAATTCACATGTTTTCAAATGCAGCACGAGCTGATCCTGGAGGAGTTGTATTACACGGCCTGATCTAACACTTAGCTTTACTAAAACAGCAGCTTCAGCACTACTTCCCATCTCTTGATACATCTGATAAACACTGGGTTAGGAACCCTTTTCATCGGCACAAGAATTTGGCTGGTCTTTCTCGGACGGAGAAGGAACAGTTAATTGATGTTGAAACAGGCAGATCGGAAACAGGCAGATCGTTGCAGCTCAAATTTAACTCAGTTAATTTGGCACAGTTTTGGCTTGAAGTTGAAGCGGAACATCTTGAAATTGGAGCAAAAGCCACTGATGTACTGTTGCCTTTCTGTACCACTTACCTGTGCGAAAAAGCATTCTCCGCGATGACTTCCATAAAAAGTAAGCACAGAGAGAGACTTCGAGATGTAGAAAGCAATTTGAGAATATGCTTGTTGAAAATTCTAGCCAAACTTGAGGATTTATCACGTAGTATGCAGAGTCATCAATCTCATTAATTGGTATCTGATTTTAAATACTTGTATTGAGTAATGTTAATCTGAAGTGGTGTTGCATTTTTTGTGTTTACAGTGCTTGTATATAGTCCCATTATTATAAAATATTTATTCCAAAGAGTTTTCAAATGTTCTGATATAGTGTTGTCTGACAAAAAAAAATACTGGGTGCCGCAGCTTGTCTAAAAAATTTTTCGGGTGCCCTGGGACAAAAAAGTCTGGGAACTACTGTATCATAAACAAAGACTTTAATTCTGCTCACGTTGACTAGAATCAATCAGTGAAACAATGTAAACAAAGTTTCCCTAAAGCATTAAGCAGCCTTGGAGATTTTCAAATGCAACATTTCTACCCAGTAGGTCATATAAATCTGACACTGATAAGGTACTTGAATGTTGGGCTATTCCAAACCCACATACAATGCTGGCTGATATCCAAACAACTACTTCAATATATCTTAAGGATAAACGCTAGCAGTGGACTGCTAAGAAATTTTATAAGGCAAATGACGAATGAGTGATGATTTAAGGATTTGCTTTCATGCATAATTGATGTGTCCTTATACATTATGTTAAAGAAAAACATCACCTTGAAACTCACAAAAAAATCATTTTTTCATGGTACTTTTGTTTTCTGAGCTATTTTAATGTATCAAAATCACTCTAGCGGCTTCTTATAAAATTTTTAATAAAGTTTCCACAAAATGGCTGACATGGAGCCAATTATATTAATGGGATTTCATTATAGTATTTACTTGTTCCCTTTCCAGAGTCCATTTCACACCTTCATACAAGTCATGCTAAACACAAGTAATGTTATCTTCCTATCCCAATGAGATACAATGACAGCAGTGTGAGAAGCAAACATCTTGCATACCTTCTATATCAGGACTGCTTGTATTATTTTCTTTAACAACAGTCACATACACTTCTTTCATAAGCTATTACCAGAAGTTATACAGTTCCAATCAAAGTAGCTAAACTGTAGGCTGCTTTACAAAGAAACATCATTGCACATTCCCAATGACCACTGAAAGACCCTCCTCCA
This sequence comes from Protopterus annectens, assembly GCF_019279795.1. Lineage (NCBI taxonomy): Eukaryota > Metazoa > Chordata > Ceratodontiformes > Protopteridae > Protopterus > Protopterus annectens. The sequence goes on from NC_056746.1 coordinate 807,018,981, forward strand.
CATTCTACCTGAAGCATCAAAGCTACCATTACAATCCAAGAGCTCTTAACAAGCACATCAAAGAAGTTATTCTGCGATCATCTGCAGAAGATTATTACTTTTTTTATCCTGAATGTTGGAGAAAAGTGCTAATGTTCTTGGTGTCTTCTTGTTCAGAAGTATTTCACATGGTACATCTATCTGTTCTTATAGGTTCATAGGTTGGTACTAGGCTATCAGCCCTAGGGCCTATACAAGCCTAGCCATAATTCCCTGGATATTTCTTCCCACAATATTTACTTCCCTGGACCCTTGTCTAGCAGGGCGACTGACATGATCCCCAGGGTGAATTTCCTATCTCCCATCCAATTGTCAAGGTTCCTTTTGAAGAAGGCCAAGGAGGCGCTCTGCTTGATATGCATGGGCAGTCTATTCCAGAGTATGGAGAGTCTCTGGGTCAGGAATCTATCCCATCAGCATGTTTTGTTCATTGTGATGACAAGGTTTAGATCTCTGGAGCATGTGGCTCGGAGGGATTGGGATTTCTTTAAGTGGAGCATGTCCAACAGCTCAGGGACTGACATGGTCTTGTATGTTAAGCAGAGATAGCCCCTGATATGCCACAGAGTATAGCTGGAGTTTTTTTTTAACACAGCATAGGGCATCTGCTTTAGGCCTCTGATTCTTTTAGTGAGGTATTTCTGCGGCCTTTCCAGCTGTTGCAGATGTCTTGTAAGGTACGTATCAAATGGGGCGTTGTACTCTATATGATGGGTCTAATGAGGGATGAGTACAGTGGGACAATAACCTCCTTTTTTCTGGATGAAAAGCCCTTAGTGATGAGGTGAAGGATTTCCTGACTGTTGTGGTGATGTGGTTATCGAAGGTGAGACCACTGTCCACCTGTGTCCATAAGTCTCTCATCACACTTTCAGTGTTTAGTGTACTCCCACCTATGTGGTAAGTCATGGGTACATGGTTTATCCCAAAGGGGATGACTATACATTTCTTGGCATTAAGCTTGAGTCCATGGCTCTGGCACAAATCATCTGTTTCTGTAAAGCTTTTTTGTAGAATATCCACATCATTTGGGGATTCAGTAATGGCTCCCAGTTGGAAGTCATCTGCAAACTTTGTTAGCCAGAGTCCCTTAGTGTTGGCCTGTACTTCAGAGAAGTAGATGCCAAACAAGAGTGGTCCCAGGACTGAACCCTGAGGTACTCCACTTGTCTGGAGCTGGATTTGGAGTCTGCTCCTTTTATAGTCTGGGCTCTGTCAGTAAGCCAGTTGGCAACCCATCGAGTGATGTAGGGATTTATGCCCAGCTTGGTAAGTTTATCTAGGATTCCAGAGTGGGGGATGGTGTCGAAGGCCTTGGCGAGGTCCAGATAGTTTGCGTGGACCGCCTTACCCTCGTCCACAACTCTGAAGACTGATTCAAAGAAGTCAATCAGGTTCAGGAGACAAGATTAGCCCTTCACGAACCCAAACCCAGTGGGGTCCAGTGTTTGAAGGTTGCCAATGTCTTTGTTTATAAGTTCCATGATAATGCGTTCCATGTCCTTGCAGATCAGGCTTGTCAGACGGATGGGACGGTAGTTCCCGGGATCCAAGGTAGATCCCCCCTTGTGGAGTGGGATAACTGTAGCTGTGCATGACTCAGTGGGCACGAAGCCTGAGGTGAGGCTATGATTAAACATGACACTTAGGTGAGGTGCCAGTTCATTTTGTAGTTCATGTGGTATACAGCCTAGGATGTCATCTGGTCCCATGGATGCTGTATTTTTAGCTTTGGAGAGTGCGGTTTCTACCTGTGTGGCTGTAATTACCAGAATTTGGCAATCTTTTGATAGTGAGATGGGCTGTTTAGGGGGTTAGAGGGGAGGTGAAGTTGGCACAAAACTGATCTGCCAGAATATTGGCAATATCCTTAGGATCATTATATTTAATGCCATTCTGTTGTACCTCAGAGCAGCTCTGAGCATTGCCATTTAGATTCTTGACATAACTATAGAATGCCCTGTGGTTGTCTTTGGAATCTTTGGCAATTTTATTTTCGTAACTAGATTTGGAGGATTTTATGAGGGATCTCAGCTTCTTACTAAGGCTGATAAGGGAGTTTTTTTTGCATCCTGGGATTTTCCGCTTTTCTGCAACAGTTTCTTCCTGCTGTTGTATAGTTTGTTTATAGCAGGGGGCCACCAGATTGGCTTCCTTTTTTTGGAGGAGAGCTTCTTGGTTCTATTTGGGATGACACGATTCATGCATGAGTGGATGTGCTCGTACAGTGCCTTAGTGTAGGATTCAGCAGTCGAACTTTCAGCTCCCGTCTGCATGGGTGTTATGAAGTTTGTCACTTCTGACTTGAGTAGCATGAAGTTGGCTTTGGAGACGTTTTTTACAGAGGTTTCCTTACTGGGGGGTGGGGGTGGGATGTGGCTATCAAGGGTGATTAGCTTATGGTCAGACCTGACCAATGAGGGGGTGACCACTGGTGTGGAGTATCTATCTCCCATGTTGGTAATGACCCAGTCTAGGACATTGGAGCCCTGGTGGGATAATGGATTAGTTGATCCAGAGGGTTGGAATTTATGAATTCCAAGAACCATTGGGAAAAGGTGTTGGTACCAGAGTAGTTTTCCGTTAATGGCAGGGTAGTTGAAATCACCCAGTATTTGGGTTTTTTTATGGAGGTTTCCTTACTGGGGGGTGGGGGTGGGATGTAGATGTTAAGAGTGATTAGCTTATGGTCTGACCTGACTAACGAGGGGGTGACCATAGGTGTGGAGCATCGATTTCCCATGTTGGTAATGACCAGGTCTAGGATATTGGAGCCCCTGGTGGGATTATGGATTAATTGATCCAGGGCATTAGAATTTATGAATTCCAAGAACCGTTGGGTAAAGGTGTTGGTATGCGAGCAGTTTTCCCAGTTAATGGCAGGGCAGTTGAAATCACCCAGTATTAGGGTGTTTGGTTGTATATTAATATTTTCCAGTATGTTTAGAAAGGTGTAGTGAGAATCTTGGGGCATGGTGTGGGATCTGTAGCAAGCTGCAATTTGGATTGCAGTCTTACCTAGTGTTAGTTGCACCTGGAGAATTTCAGATGTATTGTGTTGGGCAACTAGTCTGGAGATGTGAATATCCTTGGTGAATATGGACACTCCTCCACCTTTAGTGTTTCGGTCTTGGTTTGGTGGCCGAAAATTGTGGTAAGATTTGTAGCCTGGTATTGCAAGGGTGCTCTCTGGAGCCTTGAACCAGGTCTTGAATTTGTGTGATGAGATTTTATTTTAAATGCACAAATGCCTTCATATTCTCTCACTTCTGTTGAATTGTTACCTCTTGATTTATTATACTGTAGCATATTATACTTCATCAAAACTAGTAGGTCTACGTGCAAGTCTAACACTATTTTCTATAAAAAATGTTTCAGTTACAGAAAATACAGCTTACAAGTGAATCACTATAAAAATGCGGTCAGTTATTGGAGTTGCATCTTTTTAGATGCCCAAAGTGGGACGTTCATACTGAAACTTTGCACAAACGAAAAAATAATTGTTTTCATCTTACTACCAAAATAAACTCTGTGATGTGGATTGTTCGTTGTTTAATCTACTTTATGCAATATTAACATCACTTAAATAGAGTATCACAGCGTTCTGTGACATTCAGACAAAACTCAAAATGTAATTATGACAGAACAGAAAAAATAGTGACACTTGAATGTACTGTTAATTGCTTTCTTCCCAATTTATTTACACTTCTTCACAATGGTGGACACTGCATGCAGACACTCATTTGGTGGTTATTTAGAGAAAAGTCACAATATTTTTTCTTGCAAAATATCAATACATTTTCCATTTTTCGTGCCCCTCCAGCAGGTCAGAACTGCTGAAATCAGGACTGGTCTGCAGAAAGACATGTGGTAAGCATATGAACTAGGTGCACTCATACTGTTTCTCTTCCCATCTGCAATAAGGTAATGGGGAGCCATTTTTAAAACAATCTGCCCTCCTCCACCCCACCACCCTTCCCTTCTCATAGCAGCTGCTGAGCTACCAATGTTACTAGAACTGATTTCCTATTTCAGACTGAGGGCAGTACCTGACAGGTACAACTATAGATTTCCCTGTGTCTGTGGTATGTCGCAAGCATACAAAAATTCCTCTGCCAAAGTATATGAGAAATTAAGCTTAAAGAAAGATGGGTGGACTTTCTACTCCAAGAATTCTCACCTTTGCAAGGGAAACTGGCTAGGCTTAAAATGGTAGCCTAGTACTTAAATATGAAACTATGAATACCACATGTACTGCTGAAGCACGTACATGCATGGCATGGCAGAGCTGAGTCGGTACCCCCTTACAGATTAACTGGAGTATGAGATCCTAGATGTCCATTTTTTTATAGGATGTGTTCTTCAGACAGCCAGTTTAGGACTTTGTTGATGATCTTCTGAGGAGGACATAGGCTCTTACCTCATAGAAGGCCTTATTTGATATGCTAAGCTATCTTCTAGACCTGGCCATCCCAAGGAAGGCTGTCAAGCCTTTCCCAACCTCTTAAACGTTAAATGATACAAGAATATGACCCGACTGCCTGTTCTACTGGAATTGTGAGTTGAACTGTCACTGCCCATAGTGGTCAGTTCAAGTTCCCTTTGGCTTGAAGACTCACAACTGGGGGGAGGGTCTAGATGTGGCCACTTTCAGCCACTTCATGAACCTCACTGGTGCACTGCTAAAACACACCACTGATAAACCAATCATTTTCAGCAAAGTTTTTTTTTTTTTTTTTACAGGCCTAGCTGGCCCCTGCTTAACAGAGGGCTGTGCAGGACAGCCTAGCATCAGAAAAGGTTTGGTGGTTTTACTTCATCTTTTCATAGTCTAAAACAGTACAGAAGACTTTCTTACTCTGGACCGCAGCAACTTCAACCAACATATCTGCTGCATTCAGTCCTGGATCATTACCCTGGAAGAAATAATGGATTTTACCCAACAGGGTGCTTGGAGGGTACTCTTGGTTATGAAGGACAATGGTTGGCCTATCAGCCTTTATGATCTACACAGAAGGCTCTAACAGTTCCTACATGCAAAATGTATTCATTCACAAACTACCAGCTTTA